>NC_092722.1:190193160-190265660 GCF_047496885.1 Scyliorhinus torazame
CTCCTCCCCCACACCCCCTCCCTCCCCCCCACACCCCCCTCCTCCCCCCCCCACACCCCCCCTCCTCCCCCCCCACACCCCCCTCCTCCCCCCCACACCCCCTCCTCCCCCCCCACACCCCCCTCCTCCCCCCCACACCCCCTCCTCCCCCCCACACCCCCCTCCTCTCCCCCCACACCCCCTCCTCCCCCCCACACCCCCTCCTCCCCCCCACACCCCCTCCTCCCCCCCCCACACCCCCTCCTTCCCCCCCCACACCCCCTCCTCCCCCCCACACCCCCCCTCCCCCCCCCCACACACCCCCCTCCCCCCCCCACACCCCCTCCCACACCACCTCTCCCCCTCCCCACACCACCTCTCCCCCTCCCCACACCCCCCTCCCCCACACCCCCTCCCCCCCACACCCCCTCCCCCCCCACACCCCCTCCCCCCCACACCCCCTCCCCCCCCACACCCCCTCCCCCCCCACACCCCCTCCCCCCCCACACCCCCTCCCCCCCTCTCCCCCTCCCCACACCACCTCTCCCCCTCCCCACACCACCTCTCCCCCTCCCACTCCACCTCTCCCCCTCCCCACACCACCTCTCCCCTCCCCACACCACCTCTCCCCCTCCCCACACCACCTCTCCCCCTCCCCACACCACCTCTCCCCCCTCCCCACACCACCTCTCCCCCTCCCCACACCACCTCCTCCCCCCCACACCCCCTCCGCCCCACATACCCCCCTCCTCCCCACATACCCCCCTCCTCCCCACATACCCCCCTCCTCCCCACATACCCCCCTCCTCCCCACATACCCCCCTCCTCCCCACATACCCCCCTCCTCCCCACATACCCCCCTCCTCCCCACATACCCCCCTCCTCCCCACATACCCCCCTCCTCCCCACATACCCCCCTCCTCCCCACATACCCCCCTCCTCCCCACATACCCCCCTCCTCCCCACATACCCCCCTCCTCCCCACATACCCCCCTCCTCCCCACATACCCCCTTCCTCCCCACATACCCCCCTCCTCCCCACATACCGCCCCTCCTCCCCACATACCCCCCTCCTCCCCACATACCCCCCCTCCTCCCCACATACCCCCCTCCTCCCCACATACCCCCCTCCTCCCCACATACCCCCCTCCTCCCCACATACCCCCCTCCTCCCCACATACCCCCCTCCTCCCCACATACCCCCCTCCTCCCCACATACCCCCTCCTCCCCACATACCCCCCTCCTCCCCACATACCCCCCTCCTCCCCACATACCCCCCTCCTCCCCACATACCCCCCCCTCCTCCCCACATACCCCCCTCCTCCCACATACCCCCCTCCTCCCCACATACCCCCCTCCTCCCCACATACCCCCCTCCTCCCCACATACCCCCCTCCTCCCCACATACCCCCCTCCTCCCCACATACCCCCCTCCTCCCCACATACCCCCCTCCTCCCCACATACCCCCCTCCTCCCCACATACCCCCCTCCTCCCCACATACCCCCCTCCTCCCCACATACCCCCCTCCTCCCCACATACCCCCCTCCTCCCCACATACCCCCCTCCTCCCCACATACCCCCCTCCTCCCCACATACCCCCCTCCTCCCCACATACCCCCCTCCTCCCCACATACCCCCCCTCCTCCCCACATACCCCCCCTCCTCCCCACATACCCCCCTCCTCCCACATACCCCCCTCCTCCCCACATACCCCCCTCCTCCCCACATACCCCCCTCCTCCCCACATACCCCCCTCCTCCCCACATACCCCCCTCCTCCCCACATACCCCCCTCCTCCCCACATACCCCCCTCCTCCCCACATACCCCCCTCCTCCCCACATACCCCCCTCCTCCCACATACCCCCCTCCTCCCCACATACCCCCCTCCTCCCCACATACCCCCCTCCTCCCCACATACCCCCCTCCTCCCCACATACCCCCCTCCTCCCCACATACCCCCCTCCTCCCCACATACCCCCCTCCTCCCCACATACCCCCCTCCTCCCCACATACCCCCCTCCTCCCCACATACCCCCCTCCTCCCCACATACCCCCCCTCCTCCCCACATACCCCCCTCCTCCCCACATACCCCCCTCCTCCCCACATACCCCCCCTCCTCCCCACATACCCCCCTCCTCCCCACATACCCCCTCCTCCCCACATACCCCCCTCCTCCCCACATACCCCCCTCCTCCCCACATACCCCCCTCCTCCCCACATACCCCCCTCCTCCCCACATACCCCCCTCCTCCCCACATACCCCCCTCCTCCCCACATACCCCCCTCCTCCCCACATACCCCCCTCCTCCCACATACCCCCCTCCTCCCCACATACCCCCCCCTCCCCACATACCCCCCCTCCCCACATACCCCCCCTCCCCACATACCCCCCCTCCCCACATACCCCCCCTCCCCACATACCCCCCCCTCCCCACATACCCCCCCCTCCCCACATACCCCCCCTCCCCACATACCCCCCCCCCCACACCCCCCCTCCCCACACACCTCCCCCCCCCACACCCCCCCCCTCCCCCACACACCCCCTCCCCCCCCACACCCCCTCCTCCCCCACACCCCCCTCCTCCTCCCCCCACACCCCCTCCTCCCCCCCACACCCCCTCCTCCCCCCCACACCCCCTCCCCCCCCACACCCCCTCCCCCCCCACACCCCCTCCCCCCCACACCCCCTCCCCCCCCACACCCCCTCCCCCCCCCCACACCCCCTCCCCCCCACACCCCCTCCCCTCCCCTCCCCCCCACCCCCTCCCCACACTCCTCCCCTCCCCTCCCCCTCCCCCCCACCCCCTCCCCACACTCCTCCCCACACCCCCTCCCCCCCCCACACCACCTCTCCCCCTCCCCACACCACCTCTCCCCCTCCCCACACCCCCTCCCCCCCCCACACCCCCTCCCCCCCCCACACCACCTCCCCCCCCTCTCCCCCTCCCCACACCACCTCTCCCCCCTCCCCACACCACCTCTCCCCCTCCCCACACCACCTCTCCCCCTCCCCACACCCCCTCCCCCCCCACACCCCCTCCTCCCCCACAACCCCCCTCCTCCCCCCATACCCCCCTCCTCCCCACATCCCCCCTCCTCCCCACAACCCCCCTCCTCCCCACATACCCCCCTCCTCCCCACATACCCCCCTCCACCCCCACATACCCCCCTCCTCCCCACATACCCCCCTCCCCCCCACAACCCCCCACCTCCCCACATACCCCCCTCCTCCCCACAAACCCCCCTCCTCCCCACATACCCCCCCCTCCCCCACCCCCCCCCCACATACCCCCCTCCTCCCCACATACCCCCCTCCCCCCCACATACCCCCACCTCCCCACATACCCCCCTCCACCCCACATACCCCCCTCCTCCCCACATACCCCCCTCCTCCCCACATACCCCCTCCACCCCACAACCCCCCCTCCCCACATACCCCCCTCCTCCCCACATACCCCCCTCCTCCCCACATACCCCCCTCCTCCCCACATACCCCCCTCCTCCCCACATACCCCCCTCCTCCCCACATACCCCCCTCCTCCCCACATACCCCCCTCCTCCCCACATACCCCCCCACCCTCCCCCACATACCCCCCTCCTCCCCACATACCCCCTCCTCCCCACATACCCCCCTCCTCCCCACATACCCCCCCTCCTCCCCACATACCCCCCTCCTCCCCACATACCCCCCTCCTCCCCACATACCCCCCTCCTCCCCACATACCCCCCTCCTCCCCACATACCCCCCTCCTCCCCACATACCCCCCTCCTCCCCACATACCCCCCTCCTCCCCACATACCCCCCCCACCCCCCCACATACCCCCCCCTCCCCACATACCCCCCTCCCCACATACCCCCCCTCCCCACATACCCCCCCTCCCCACATACCCCCCCCTCCCCACATACCCCCCTCCCCACATACCCCCCTCCCCACATACCCCCCTCCCCACATACCCCCCCCTCCCCACATACCCCCCCCTCCCCACATACCCCCCCCTCCCCACATACCCCCCCTCCCCACATACCCCCCTCCCCACATACCCCCCCTCCCCACATACCCCCCCTCCCCACATACCCCCCCTCCCCACATACCCCCCCTCCCCACATACCCCCCTCCCCACATACCCCCCTCCCCACATACCCCCCCTCCCCACATACCCCCCCTCCCCACATACCCCCCCTCCCCACATACCCCCCCTCCCCACATACCCCCCCTCCCCACATACCCCCCTCCCCACATACCCCCCCCCTCCCCCACCCCAACCCCCCCTCCCCACATACCCCCCCTCCCCACATACCCCCCTCCCCACATAACCCCCCTCCCCCACATACCCCCCCTCCCCACATACCCCCCCTCCCCACATACCCCCCCTCCCCACATACCCCCCCTCCCCACATACCCCCCCCTCCCCACATACCCCCCCCTCCCCACATACCCCCCCCTCCCCACATACCCCCCTCCCCACATACCCCCCTCCCCACATACCCCCCTCCCCACATACCCCCCCTCCCCACATACCCCCCCTCCCCACATACCCCCCTCCCACATACCCCCCTCCCCACATACCCCCCTCCCCACATACCCCCCTCCCCACATACCCCCCTCCCCACATACCCCCCTCCCCACATACCCCCCCTCCCCACATACCCCCCCTCCCCACATACCCCCCCTCCCCACATACCCCCCCTCCCCACATACCCCCCCTCCCCACATACCCCCCCTCCCCACATACCCTCCTCCCCACATACCCTCTTCCCCACATACCCCCCCCCTCCCCACATACCCCCCTCCCCACATACCCACCCCTCCCCACATACCCCCCTCCCCACATACTCCCCACATACCCCCCTCCCCACATACCCCCCTCCCCACATACACCCCCCCTCCCCACATACACCCCCTCTCCCACATACACCCCCCCTCCCCACATACACCCCCCCTCCCCACATACACCCCCCCTCCCCACATACACCCCCCCTCCCCACATACACCCCCCCTCCCCACATACACCCCCCCTCCCCACATACACCCTCCCTCCCCACATACACCCTCCCCACATACACCCCCCCTCCCCACATACCCCCCCTCCCCACATACCCCCCCCTCCCCACATACCCCCCTCCTCCACACATACCCCCCTCCTCCCCACATACCCCCTCCTCCCCACATACCCCCCTCCTCCCCACATACCCCCCTCCTCCCCACATACCCCCCTCCTCCCCACATACCCCCCTCCTCCCCACATACCCCCCTCCTCCCCACATACCCCCCTCCTCCCCACATACCCCCCTCCTCCCCACATACCCCCCCTCCTCCCCACATACCCCCCTCCTCCCCACATACCCCCCTCCTCCCCACATACCCCCCTCCTCCCCACATACCCCCCTCCTCCCCACATACCCCCCTCCTCCCCACATACCCCCCTCCTCCCCACATACCCCCCTCCTCCCCACATACCCCCCTCCTCCCCACATACCCCCCTCCTCCCCACATACCCCCCTCCTCCCCACATACCCCCCTCCTCCCCACATACCCCCCTCCTCCCCACATACCCCCCTCCTCCCCACATACCCCCCTCCTCCCCACATACCCCCCTCCTCCCCACATACCCCCCTCCTCCCCACATACCCCCCTCCTCCCCACATACCCCCCTCCTCCCCACATACCCCCCTCCTCCCCACATACCCCCCTCCTCCCCACATACCCCCCTCCTCCCCACATACCCCCCTCCTCCCCACATACCCCCCTCCTCCCCACATACCCCCCTCCTCCCCACATACCCCCCTCCTCCCCACATACCCCCCCTCCTCCCCACATACCCCCCTCCTCCCCACATACCCCCCTCCTCCCCACATACCCCCCTCCTCCCCACATACCCCCCTCCTCCCCACATACCCCCCTCCTCCCCACATACCCCCCTCCTCCCCACATACCCCCCTCCTCCCCACATACCCCCCTCCTCCCCACATACCCCCCTCCTCCCCACATACCCCCTCCTCCCCACATACCCCCCTCCTCCCCACATACCCCCCTCCCCACATACCCCCTCCTCCCCACATACCCCCTCCTCCCCACATACCCCCTCCTCCCCACATACCCCCTCCTCCCCACATACCCCCCTCCTCCCCACATACCCCCCTCCTCCCCACATACCCCCCTCCTCCCCACATACCCCCCTCCTCCCCACATACCCCCTCTCCTCCCCACATACCCCCCTCCTCCCCACATACCCCCCTCCTCCCCACATACCCCCCTCCTCCCCACATACCCCCCTCCTCCCCACATACCCCCCTCCTCCCCACATACCCCCCTCCTCCCCACATACCCCCCTCCTCCCCACATACCCCCCTCCTCCCCACATACCCCCCTCCTCCCCACATACCCCCCTCCTCCCCACATACCCCCCTCCTCCCCACATACCCCCCTCCTCCCCACATACCCCCCTCCTCCCCACATACCCCCCCTCCCCACATACCCCCTCCCCACATACCCCCCTCCCCACATACCCCCCCTCCCCACATACCCCCCTCCTCCCCACATACCCCCCTCCTCCCCACATACCCCCCTCCTCCCCACATACCCCCCTCCTCCCCACATACCCCCCTCCTCCCCACATACCCCCCTCCTCCCCACATACCCCCTCCCCACATACTCCCCACATTTCCCCCCCGCCCCACATTTCCCCCCCCCGCCCCACATTTCCCCCCCCGCCCCACATTTTCCCCCCCCGCCCCACATTTCCCCCCCCCGCCCCACATTTTCCCCCCCCGCCCCACATTTCCCCCCCCGCCCCACATTTCCCCCCCCGCCCCACATTTCCCCCCCCGCCCCACATTTCCCCCCCCGCCCCACATTTTCCCCCCCGCCCCACATTTTCCCCCCCGCCCCACATTTTCCCCCCCGCCCCACATTTTCCCCCCCGCCCCACATTTTCCCCCCCGCCCCACATTTTCCCCCCCGCCCCACATTTTCCCCCCCGCCCCACATTTTCCCCCCCGCCCCACATTTTCCCCCCCGCCCCACATTTTCCCCCCCGCCCCACATTTTCCCCCCCGCCCCACATTTTCCCCCCCGCCCCACATTTTCCCCCCCGCCCCACATTTTCCCCCCCGCCCCACATTTTCCCCCCCGCCCCACATTTTCCCCCCCGCCCACATTTTCCCCCCCGCCCCACATTTTCCCCCCCGCCCCACATTTTCCCCCCCGCCCCACATTTTCCCCCCCGCCCCACATTTTCCCCCCCGCCCCACATTTTCCCCCCCGCCCCACATTTTCCCCCCCCGCCCCACATTTTCCCCCCCGCCCCACATTTTCCCCCCCGCCCCACATTTTCCCCCCCGCCCCACATTTTCCCCCCCCGCCCCACATTTTCCCCCCGCCCCACATTTTCCCCCCGCCCCACATTTTCCCCCCCTCGCCCACATTTTCCCCCCCGCCCCACATTTTCCCCCCGCCCCACATTTTCCCCCCGCCCCACATTTCCCCCCCCCGCCCCACATATCCCCACATATCCCCCCGCCCCACATTTCTCCCCCCCCCCCACCCCACATTTCCCCCCCGCCCCACATTTCCCCCCCCCGCCCCACATTTCCCCCCCCGCCCCACATTTCCCCCCCCGCCCCACATATCCCCACATATCCCCCCGCCCCACATTTCTCCCCCCCCCACCCCACATTTCCCCCCCGCCCCACATTTCCCCCCCCCCGCCCCACATTTCCCCCCCCGCCCCACATTTCCCCCCCCCCGCCCCACATTTCCCCCCCCCCGCCCCACATTTCCCCCCCCCCCGCCCCACATTTCCCCCCCCGCCCCACATTTCCCCCCCCGCCCCACATTTCCCCCCCCCCCGCCCCACATTTCCCCCCCCCCGCCCCACATTTCCCCCCCCCGCCCCACATTTCCCCGCCCCGCCCCACATTTCCCCGCCCCGCCCCACATTTCCCCCCCCCCCGCCCCACATTTCCCCCCCCGCCCCACATTTCCCCCCCCCCCCGCCCCACATTTCCCCCCCCCCCCGCCCCACATTTCCCCCCCCGCCCCACATTTCCCCCCCCCCCGCCCCACATTTCCCCCCCCCCCAGCCCCACATTTCCCCCCCCCCGTCCCACATTTCCCCCCCCCCGTCCCACATTTCCCCCCCCCGTCCCACATTTCCCCCCCCCCGCCCCACATTTTCCCCCCCCGCCCCACATTTTCCCCCCCCGCCCCACATTTCCCCCCCCCGCCCCCGCATACCCCCCTCCCCTGCCCCACATACACCCTCCCCCTCACCACATACACCCTCTCCCTCACCACATACACCCTCTCCTTCACCAGACACACCCTCTCCCTCACCAGACACACCCTCTCCCTCACCACATACACCCTCTCCCTCACCACATACACCCTCTCCTTCACCAGACACACCCTCTCCCTCACCAGATACACCCTCTCCCTCACCAGATACACCCTCTCCCTCACCAGATACACCCTCTCCCTCACCAGATACACCCTCTCCCTCACCAGATACAACCTCTCCCTCACCAGATACAACCTCTCCCTCACCAGATACACCCTCTCCCTCACCAGATACAACCTCTCCCTCACCAGATACAACCTCTCCCTCACCAGATACACCCTCTCCCTCACCAGATACACCCTCTCCCTCACCACATACAACCTCTCCCTCACCAGAAACAACCTCTCCCTCACCAGACCCAACCTCTCCCTCTGCAACACCAGATACAACCTCCCCCTCTGCCACACCAGAAACAACCTCTCCCTCTGCCGCACCAGATATAACCTCTCCCTCGGCCAGCAGCACGGTTCAATTCCCATAACAGCCTCCCCGAACAGGTGCCGGAATGTGGCGACTAGGGGCTATTCACAGTAACCTCATTGAAGCCTACTTGTGACAATAAGCGATTTTCATTTCATTTCAATTCATTTTTTCCAGATACAACCTCTCCCTCTGCCACACCAGATACAACCTCTCCCTCTGCCACACTAGATACAACCTCTCCCTCTGCCACACCAGATACAACCTCTCCCTCTGCCACACCAGATACAACCTCTCCCTCTGCAACACCAGATACAACCTCTCCCTCTGCAATACCAGATACAACATCTCCCTCTGCAACACCAGATACAACCTCTCCCTCTGCCACACCAGATACAACCTCTCCCTCTGCCACACCAGATACAACGTCTCACTCTGCCGCACCAGATACAACCTCTCCCTCTGCAACACCAGATATAACCTCCCTCTGCAACACCAGATACAACCTCTCCCTCTGCCACACCAGATACAACCTCTCCCTCTGCCACACCAGATACAACGTCTCACTCTGCCGCACCAGATACAACCTCTCCCTCTGCAACATCAGATACGACCTTTCCCTCTGCAACATCAAATACAACCTCTCCCTCTGCAACACCAGATGCAACCTCTCCCTCTGCAACATCAGATACAACCTCTCCCTTTGCCACACCAGATACAACCTTTCCCTCTGCAACACCAGATACAACCTCTCCCTCTGCAACACCAGATACAACCTCTCCCTCTGCACACCAGATACAACCTCTCCCTCTGCCACACCAGATACAACGTCTCCCTCACCAGATACAACGTCTCCCTCTGCCACACCAGATACAACCTCTCCCTCACCAGATACAACGTCTCCCTCTGCAACATCAGATACAACCTCTCCCTCACCAGATACAACCTCTACCTCTCCCTCTGCCACACCAGATACAGCCTCTCCCTCTGCAACACCAGATACAACCTCTCCCTCTGCAACACCAGATACAACCTCTCCCTCTGCAACACCAGATACAACCTCTCCCTCTGCCACACCAGATACAACCTCTCCCTCTGCCACACCAGATACAACCTCTCCCTCTGCCACACCAGATACAACCTCTCCCTCTGCCACACCAGATACAACCTCTCCCTCTGCAACACCAGATACAACCTCTCCCTCTGCCACACCAGATACAACCTCTCCCTCTGCAACACCAGATACAACCTCTCCCTCTGCCACACCAGATACAACCTCTCCCTCACCAGATACAACCTCTCCCTCTGCCACACCAGATACAACCTCTCCCTCTGCAACATCAGATACAACCTCTCCCTCTGCAACACCAGATACAACCTCTCCCTCTGCCACACCAGATACAACCTCTCCCTCTGCAACACCAGATGCAACCTCTCCCTCTGCAATACCAGATACAACCTCTCCCTCTGCCACACCAGATACAACCTCTCCCTCTGCCACACCAGATACAACCTCTCCCTCTGCAACACCAGATGCAACCTCTCCCTCTGCAATACCAGATACAACTTCTCCCTCTGCAACACCAGATACAACCTCTCCCTCTGCCACACCAGATACAACCTCTCCCTCTGCAACACCAGATGCAACCTCTCCCTCTGCAATACCAGATACAACGTCTCCCTCTGCCACACCAGATACAACCTCTCCCTCTGCCACACCAGATACAACCTCTCCCTCTGCAACACCAGATGCAACCTCTCCCTCTGCAATACCAGATACAACTTCTCCCTCTGCAACACCAGATGCAACCTCTCCCTCTGCAATACCAGATACAACCTCTCCCTCTGCCACACCAGATACAACCTCTCCCTCTGCCACACCAGATACAACCTCTCCCTCTGCAACACCAGATGCAACCTCTCCCTCTGCAACACCAGATACAACTTCTCCCTCTGCAACACCAGATACGTCTCCCTCTGCAACATCAGATACAACCTTTCCCTCTGCAACATCAGATACAACCTTTCCCTCTGCAACATCAAATACAACCTCTCCCTCTGCAACACCAGATGCAACCTCTCCCTCTGCAACATCAGATACAACCTCTCCCTTTGCCACACCAGATACAACCTCTCCCTCTGCCACACCAGATACAACCTCTCCCTCTGCAACACCAGTTACAACCTCTCCCTCTGCAACACCAGATACAACCTCTCCCTCTGCACACCAGATACAACCTCTCCCTCTGCCACACCAGATACAACGTCTCCCTCACCAGATACAACGTCTCCCTCTGCCACACCAGATACAACGTCTCCCTCACCAGATAAAACCTCTCCCTCTGCAACACCAGATACAACCTCTTCCTCTGCAACACCAGATACAACCTCTCCCTCTCCCTCTGCAACACCAGATACAACCTCTCCCTCTGCCACACCAGATACAGCCTCTCCCTCTGCAACACCAGATACAACCTCTCCCTCTGCAATACCAGACACAACCTCTCCCTCTGCCACACCAGATACAACCTCTCCCTCTGCCACACCAGATACAACCTCTCCCTCTGCCACACCAGATACAACCTCTCCCTCTGCAACACCAGATTCAACGTCTCCCTCTGCAACACCAGATACAACCTCTCCCTCTGCAACACCAGATACAACCTCTCCCTCTGCAACACCAGATACAACCTCTCCCTCTGCAACACCAGATACAACCTCTCCCTCTGCCACACCAGATACAACCTCTCCCTCTGCAACACCAGATACAACGTCTCCCTCTGCAACACCAGATACAACCTCTCCCTCTGCAACACCAGATACAACCTCTCCCTCTGCAACACGAGATACAACCTCTCCCTCTGCCGCACCAGATACAACCTCTCCCTCTGCAACACCAGATACAACCTCTCCCTCTGCAACACCAGATACAACGTCTCCCTCTGCAACATCAGATACAACGTCTCCCTCTGCAACATCAGATACAACCTTTCCCTCTGCAACATCAAATACAACCTCTCCCTCTGCAACACCAGATGCAACCTCTCCCTCTGCAACATCAGACACAACCTCTCCCTTTGCCACACCAGATACAACCTCTCCCTCTGCAACACCAGATACAACCTCTCCCTCTGCACACCAGATACAACCTCTCCCTCTGCAACACCAGATACAACCTCTCCCTCTCCCTCTGCAACACCAGATACAACGTCTCCCTCTGCAACACCAGATATAACCTCCCTCTGCAACACCAGATACAACCTCTCCCTCTGCAACACCAGATACAACCTCTCCCTCTGCCACACCAGATACAACCTCTCCCTCTGCAACACCAGATACAACGTCTCCCTCTGCAACACCAGATACAACCTCTCCCTCTGCAACACCAGATACAACCTCTCCCTCTGCAACACCAGATACAACCTCTCCCTCTGCCACACCATATACAACCTCTCCCTCTGCAACACCAGATACAACCTCTCCCTCTGCAATACCAGATACAACATCTCCCTCTGCAACACCAGATACAACCTCTCCCTCTGCCACACCAGATACAACCTCTCCCTCTGCCACACCAGATACAACGTCTCCCTCTGCCGCACCAGATACAACCTCTCCCTCTGCAACATCAGATACAACCTTTCCCTCTGCAACATCAAATACAACCTCTCCCTCTGCAACACCAGATGCAACCTCTCCCTCTGCAACATCAGATACAACCTCTCCCTTTGCCACACCAGATACAACCTCTCCCTCTGCCACATCAGATACAACCTCTCCCTCTGCAACACCAGATACAACCTCTCCCTCTGCCACACCAGATACAACCTCTCCCTCTGCCACACCAGATACAACGTCTCCCTCACCAGATACAACCTCTCCCTCTGCCACACCAGATACAACGTCTCCCTCACCAGATACAACGTCTCCCTCTGCAACATCAGATACAACCTCTCCCTCACCAGATACAACCTCTACCTCTCCCTCTGCCACACCAGATACAGCCTCTCCCTCTGCAACACCAGATACAACCTCTCCCTCTGCAACACCAGATACAACCTCTCCCTCTGCCACACCAGATACAACCTCTCCCTCACCAGATACAACCTCTCCCTCTGCCACACCAGATACAACCTCTCCCTCTGCAACATCAGATACAACCTCTCCCTCTGCAATACCAGATACAACTTCTCCCTCTGCAACACCAGATACGTCTCCCTCTGCAACATCAGATACAACCTTTCCCTCTGCAACATCAGATACAACCTTTCCCTCTGCAACATCAAATACAACCTCTCCCTCTGCCACACCAGATACAACCTCTCCCTCTGCAACACCAGACACAACCTCTCCCTCTGCCACACCAGATACAACCTCTCCCTCTGCCACACCAGATACAACCTCTCCCTCTGCCACACCAGATACAACCTCTCCCTCTGCCACACCAGATACAACCTCTCCCTCTGCAACACCAGATACAACGTCTCCCTCTGCAAAACCAGATACAACCTCTCCCTCTGCAACACCAGATACAACCTCTCCCTCTGCCACACCAGATACAACCTCTCCCTCTGCCACACCAGATACAACCTCTCCCTCTGCAACACCAGATACAACGTCTCCCTCTGCAACACCAGATACAACCTCTCCCTCTGCAACACCAGATACAACCTCTCCCTCTGCAACACGAGATACAACCTCTCCCTCTGCCGCACCAGATACAACCTCTCCCTCTGCCGCACCAGATACAACCTCTCCCTCTGCAACACCAGATACAACGTCTCCCTCTGCAACATCAGATACAACCTTTCCCTCTGCAACATCAAATACAACCTCTCCCTCTGCAACACCAGATGCAACCTCTCCCTCTGCCGCACCAGATACAACCTCTCCCTCTGCACACCAGATACAACCTCTCCCTCTGCAACACCAGATATAACCTCCCTCTGCAACACCAGATACAACCTCTCCCTCTGCAACACCAGATACGTCTCCCTCTGCAACATCAGATACAACCTTTCCCTCTGCAACATCAGATACAACCTCTCCCTCACCAGATACAACCTCTACCTCTCCCTCTGCCACACCAGATACAGCCTCTCCCTCTGCAACACCAGATACAACCTCTCCCTCTGCAACACCAGATACAACCTCTCCCTCTGCCACACCAGATACAACCTCTCCCTCTGCAACACCAGATACACCCTCTCCCTCTGCCACACCAGATACAACCTCTCCCTCACCAGATACAACCTCTCCCTCTGCCACACCAGATACAACCTCTCCCTCTGCAACATCAGATACAACCTCTCCCTCTGCAACACCAGATGCAACCTCTCCCTCTGCAATACCAGATACAACTTCTCCCTCTGCAACACCAGATACGTCTCCCTCTGCAACATCAGATACAACCTTTCCCTCTGCAACATCAGATACAACCTTTCCCTCTGCAACATCAGATACAACCTTTCCCTCTGCAACATCAAATACAACCTCTCCCTCTGCAACACCAGATGCAACCTCTCCCTCTGCAACATCAGATACAACCTCTCCCTTTGCCACACCAGATACAACCTCTCCCTCTGCCACACCAGATACAACCTCTCCCTCTGCAACACCAGTTACAACCTCTCCCTCTGCAACACCAGATACAACCTCTCCCTCTGCACACCAGATACAACCTCTCCCTCTGCCACACCAGACACAACGTCTCCTTCACCAGATACAACGTCTCCCTCTGCCACACCAGATACAATGTCTCCCTCACCAGATAAAACCTCTCCCTCTGCAACACCAGATACAACCTCTTCCTCTGCAACACCAGATACAACCTCTCCCTCTCCCTCTGCAACACCAGATACAACCTCTCCCTCTGCCACACCAGATACAGCCTCTCCCTCTGCAACACCAGATACAACCTCTCCCTCTGCAACACCAGACACAACCTCTCCCTCTGCAACACCAGATACAACCTCTCCCTCTGCCACACCAGATACAACCTCTCCCTCTGCCACACCAGATACAACCTCTCCCTCTGCAACACCAGACACAACGTCTCCCTCTGCAACACCAGATACAACCTCTCCCTCTGCAACACCAGATACAACCTCTCCCTCTGCCGCACCAGATACAACCTCTCCCTCTGCAACACCAGATACAACCTCTCCCTCTGCAACACCAGATACAACCTCTCCCTCTGCCGCACCAGATACAACCTCTCCCTCTGCAACACCAGATACAACCTCTCCCTCTGCAACACAAGATACAACCTCTCCCTCTGCCGCACCAGATACAACCTCTCCCTCTGCAACACCAGATACAACGTCTCCCTCTGCAACATCAGATACAACCTTTCCCTCTGCAACATCAAATACAACCTCTCCCTCTGCAACACCAGATGCAACCTCTCCCTCTGCAACATCAGACACAACCTCTCCCTTTGCCACACCAGATACAACCTCTCCCTCTGCAACACCAGATGCAACCTCTCCCTCTGCACACCAGATACAACCTCTCCCTCTGCAACACCAGATATAACGTCTCCCTCTGCAACACCAGATATAACCTCCCTCTGCAACACCAGATACAACCTCTCCCTCTGCAACACCAGATACAACCTCTCCCTCTGCCACACCAGATACAACCTCTCCCTCTGCAACACCAGATAAAACGTCTCCCTCTGCAACACCAGATACAACCTCTCCCTCTGCAACACCAGATACAACCTCTCCCTCTGCAACACCAGATACAACCTCTCCCTCTGCAACACCAGATACAACCTCTCCCTTTGCCACACCAGATAAAACCCTCTTTGCAATTTGATTGCAACTTTCAGACCTCAGCCAGTGTGACCCACCTGCTGCTGCATTCATCCCCCCTGTTGTTGCTTTTCTGTCTGTCTCCCAAACACTTTATTCAGGGTGACAAATGATGCTGGACTATTAACTTTTTTGTAAACAAAATGTTGCTGCTTTTTTAATATTTTAGGGTCTGCTTTTTACATTACGTTCTATTAAAAAAAAAAAAAATTTAGAGTACCAATTAATTTTTTCCAATTAAGGGGCAATTTAGCGTGGCCAATCCACCTACCCTCCACATCTTTTGGGTTGTGGGGGCGAAACCCACGCAAACACGGGGAGAATGTGCAAACTCCACACGGACAGTGACCCAGGGCCAGGACGAACCCTGGACCTCGGCGCCCTGAGGCAGCAGGGCTAACCCACTGCGCCACCGTGCTGGCCAACATTACGTTCTTCTGACAGGTTCAGAATAGGGAAAGTGAGGGGCAGCACGGCGGCGCAGCGGTTAGCCCTGCAGCCTCACGACGCCGAGGTCCCGCGATCGGTCCCGGCCCTGGGTCACTGTCCGTGTGGAGTTTGCACATTCTCCCCGTGTCTGCGTGGGTTTCGCCCCCGCAGCCCAAAGATGTGCAGGCTGGGTGGATTGGCCGCGCTAAATTGCCCCTTAATTGGAAAAAATGAATTGGATACTTTAAATTTGAAAAAAAGAAGACGGAAAGTGTAGCTACCCTCACCCCCCACCCCACCCACCTCCGGAGAAGGCAGGGTGACCAACTCTGGGCAAAAAATAACAGGTGTCACTTCCCGGGAGGGAGGGAGAGGGGGTAATAAGAGGGAGATTCGGTACTGGGGGGAGCTTCAAAGGATTAATGTGCATGGTATTGCTGAGGCCCGAATGAGTTACTCCGTTAAAAGACTATGCACATTGCCCACAGATAAAATCCTACTATAGTCGCTTCCTGGACCCTCTCGACATTTCCAATATCTCCATATTGCTCTTCACCACGCACATACACTCTACCCAACTCCTCTCCTTGCATAGGCATATCAAAAGTCCCACTCCCTATGCTTGCCCCCCCCCCCCCCCCCCGCTCGCTCACCATCCCCAGCCAACCCCCAACCCTTCCCCACAGCCTACGTGGACTCTGGTTCCTCCTCACTCTCAGGCCTGTCTGGATCCCCGTCAGTCTTTGGGCCTGCCCACATCCATCCCTCCCCATTGGATCTGAATGTCCTGATCTGTTGGATCCAGTTGGATCACCTCCCGAGTTGAGCCTGAAGGCTGCCACTGCCGGCCCCGCGTCCCACTCCCGTGCTGCCAGAATATCCCCCCCCCCAGCAGAGTGGCAGCAGTGCTCAAGCTCCCTCGTGGCAGAGTGTAGACGCTGGACATTGCCAAGCCAACAGAGACATAAACAATGCTCAGGCAGTGGCAAGAAGAAACCGTGAACAATCTTCTCAGTCGCTGCCCAGGCAAATCTGGGATTCGTGTCAGCAAGCCCACGCAGGGATACGGGATGAGAAACCAAATTTCAGGACAATCATGGAAAATCCGGGTTGGCTGGTCATCCTGGTCTCAGGCTGGCACTAATCCGAGCAATTGTAATATTTTTACTCTTCCATGGGGTGTAGACAATACTAGCATTTGTTGCCCAGCCGAAAGGCATATAGAAAGTACAGGGCCAAGTAAAAAGGTAATTAGGAAAGCAAAGAGAGGATATGAAAAGATATTGGCAGGTCAAATCAAAGAAAATCCAACAATGGTTTACTGGTACATTAAGAGCAAGCGAATGATTAAGGAAAAGAGCAGGGCCTGTCCGAGATGTACATGGTAACTTGTGGGTTGATTCAGAAGATGTGGGCAGGGTTCTCAATAAGAATGTTTTGAGGAAGTAACGAGGCGGATTGATGAAGGTAGTGTAGTGGATATTGTCTACATGGATTTCAGTGCGGTATTTAACAATGACAGACACATAACAGACTGGTCATAAAAGTAAAAGCCCATTGGATATAGGGGAATGTGGTGAGTGGGGTCCAACACTGGGTCAGCAACAGGTAACAAAGGAAATTAGTTGATTGATGTTTTCAGTATTGTCCCACAGGGTTCAGTGTTGGGCCCCTTGCTGTTGATTGTATATATTAATGATTTGGACTTAAATATGGCTGGCTTCTTTGGGAAATTTGCAGATGACACAAAAATTGGCCATGTAGTTGACACTGAAGAGGATTGCTGTCAACTCCAGAATGATGGTTTGGCTGTGTGGGTGGAGAAATGTCAAATGTAATTCCAACCCAGAGAAGTGTGGGTAATGCATTTGGGGAGGGCATACAAAGCAGGGGAATACTCACTAAACGGGAAGATATTGAGAGGAGTTGTGGAATTGAGACCCTTGGATTGCATGTCTACAGGTCCCTGAAGGTGGCAGGACAGGTGGATAAGGTGGTAAAGAAAGCAATAGAATGCTTTCCTTTATTGGGCGAGATATTGAATGCAAAAGCAGGCATGTAATAACGGAACTGTATAAAATGATGGAACTGTATAAAACGCTGAAATTATGCGTACAGGTCTGGTCAACACATTGCAGGAAGAACATAAATGGTCTGGAGAGAGTGCAGGGGAAATTTACAAGAATGTAGCCAGGGCTTGAACGTTGCAGCTGTGAGGAAAGATTGAATAGGCTAGGGTTGTTTTCCTTAGAACAGAGGAGTCTGAGGGGTGACCTGATTCATATAACCATAGAATTTACAGAGCAGAAGGAAGACATTGGGCCCATCGAGTCTGCACTGGTCCTTGGAAAGAGCACCCTGCCCAAGCCCACACCTCCACTCTATCCCCGTAACCCAGTAACTCAACCTAACCTTTTTGGACACAAAGGGCAATTTAGCACGGTCAATCCACCTAACCTGCACATCTTTGGACTGTGGGAGGAAACCGGAGCACCCGGAGGAAACCCACGCAGACACGGGGAGAACGTGCAGACCCCGCACAGACAGTGATCCAAGCCGGGAATTGAACCTTGGACCCTGGAGCTGTGAAGTAACTGTGCTAACCATTGTCTATCGGGCTGAAGTGTACAAGATTAGAAGGGCCTAGAAAAAGTAGACAGAGCTGTCCTGTTTCCCCTAGCGGAGAGGTCAGTTAGCAGGGGGCACATATTTAAGGTGATTGGTAGAAGGATTAGAGGGGACATGAAGAAGGACTTCATCCAGAGTGTAGTAGGTGTTTGGAATTCACTGCCTGGTTTAGCGGTGGAGGTACCTGGATCTGCACCTGGAGTGCTGTAATCTGCAAGGCTACAGACTGGAAGGTGGGATTAGAATGGGAAACTAGATTTTTATTTTTTATTTTTCGGCTGGGTGGAAAGCTCTCTCTACCGTAGCTTCTTACGGTTCTATGATTCCATCCCTAGTTGCCCCTCAGATGGTGGTGAGCTGCTTCTTTGAACTGCTACAGTCCATCTGGTGCAGGTACACCCACTGTGCTGTCAGGAAGGGAGTTCAGGGATTTTGACTCAGCGACTCCCCCACTATTAACATCCTGGGGGTTACCATTGACTAGAAACTAAACTGGACCCAGCCATATAAATACTGTGGCTACCAGGGCAGGTCAGAGGCTGGGAATCCTGCAGTGAGTAACTCACCTCCTGACTCTCCAAAGCCTGTCCACCATCTACAAGGCACAAGTCAGGAGTGCAATGGAATACTCTCCACTTGCCTGGATAAGTGCAGCTCCAACAACACTCAAGAAGCTCAACACCATCCAGGACAAAGCAGCCCCGTTTGATTGGCACCCAATCCACCACCTTCAACATCCACCCCCTGGACCCACCACCGACGCACAGTGGCAGTCGTGTGCACCATCTACAAGATGCACTGCAGTAACTCACCAAGGTTCCGTAGACAGTGTAACCGCTACCATCTAGATTTGGGACCAGAGCAGCAGATACCTGGGAACCCCACCACTTGGAGGTTCCCCTCCAAGTCACTCACCACCCTGACTTGGAAATGTATCGGTTGTCCCTTCACTGTCGTTGGGTCAAAACCCTGGAACTCCCTCCCTAACGTCACAGTGGGTGTACCTACAGCTGGTGGACTGCAGCGGATGAAGGCGGTGGTTCACCACCACCTTATCGAGGGCAATTAGGGATGGGCAATAAATGCTGGCCTCGCAAGCGACGCCCACAGCCTGAGAATAAATTTTTTTCAACGTTATTGGAGACTGAGATTGATTCATTCTTGCAATCAAAGGAAATCGAAGGATATGGGATAGGGTGGGAAAACGGAGTGGAGATTAAAGGTCTGCTGTGATCTTATTGAATCACCGAACAAGCCCATGGAAACACGCGGCCTACATCTTATGTACAAGTAGTTTTATTGGCTTTTACAACAAGATAATGGGGTCTTTATGTGGGTCAGTACAGCAACTTCCATATGGGGCTGGATAGATATCCTATTGGCAAGGGATTGGAGTGTACCAGTCCGTGTGGAGTCTGCACGTCCTCCCCGTGTGTGCGTGGGTTTCCTCCGGGTGCTCCGGTTTCCTCCCACAGTCCAACGATGTGCAGGTCAGGTGGATTGGCCATGATAAATTGCCCTTATGTGTCCAAAAAGGTTAGGTGGGGTTCTGCACTGTAAATTCTCTGAGATTAGGCTGAGGCAGTCAACTATTCCACAGGACAGAGGAATATTGTCTGTGGAGGAACAGGTTTCAGAATGGAGAACTGGGAATGTTTGTGTGATATTCTGAAGCAATTCCCATGGGGGAGCCAGGCGGTGTTTCTACAGGACATTGCGTCAGGAAATTAAACGGATGGGAGAGTCTGTCCAGGGAGAGTGTCCACAAGCTGTGGGGGAGACTAAATCGATGGTGAGGGTGTACACGAGCTGTGGGAATTTGGGTTGGATCAGCCAGAGAGATATTTTTAGGCCCAAGTGTCTGTGAATTCTCGGAAGTATAGGCGAGGGTTAGATCTGATTTCTTGCCTACGCCATCATTGATTGAATCAATATTGCTGCCAACAGCTGGTCAGATGGAGGTTGAGGAGTGTCCGTCAGCGGCAATGGGCGAGCTGATCATCACCACGGAGATGGCAGAAGCTGACGGGCCGATTGAAGCCTGTGACCTGACGCAGGAACCAGCCGCGACACAAGGTGAGGAAGGTTGCAGAGTTGCCGGCTCGTTGGATGTGCAGCCGGGGACACCCCCCCAGCCGCAGGACCGCCAGGCTGCAGCGGACGGCCTGGTGACGGCGGGAAACCCGGCCACCGAGCTGGAGACTGCACCTGGTGACTGCCCCCCCGCGCCTGATGTCCCGAATGAGGCCTTGGCTTCTGGAAGTGAGCAGGTTAACGGGACAGAGCTGGCCGCTGCGAGCTCAGAACAGGCGAAAGGTAAAGGCGTTAGAGGATCGGCCCCGAACCCCAAGTTGAATGTGACTTTTTCAAAGATGGGCCGAATGGCGTCCTCCCATCCTGCATGATCCTTTGAAGAGAGTTTTGGCGCTGGGCTTGTTGAATCTGGGCCTGCATGTGAAAAAGAAGCACTTTTCCCTATTTTGTTATCGCATCGAAACCAACCATTACTGGCTCTTTGAAATAAATGTGCAGTCCAGTCCCAATCCCTCTGCTCTTTTCCCGTAGCTCTGTGAATTTTCCTTTTCTTTTTTAAAAATAAATTTAGAGTACCCAATTATTTCTTTTTCCAACTAAGGGGCAATTCGGCGCGGCCAATCCACCTAACCTGCACATCTTTGGGTTGTGGGGGTGAGACCCACGCAGACACGGGGAGAATGTGCAAACTCCACACGGACAGTGACCCGGGGCCGGGATTCGAACCCGGGTCCTCAGCTCCGCAGTCCCAGTGCTAACCACTGCGCCGCGTACTGCCCTGAATTTTCCTTTTCGAGTGTTTATCTGCCTCCAGCACCATTTCAGGCAGTGCATTCCAATCCATAACTCGCCGTGTAAAAAAACCTCCCCTGACCTGGTACTTTTGACACTTATCTTAAACACTCTGGTTCCCACCCTGTTGCCAGTGGAAACGGTTTCTCTGTGCCTTCTCCCATCAGAAACCCCCATAATTCTCAGCACCTCGCTTAAATCTCTCCTAAACTCTCTAAGTCCTAATGCGAGCAATCCTAACTTCTCGATTCACCCACATAAGTGAGGTCCCCTGTCTAATTCCAACAAATACCAGAGGGCAGAACTCTTATTCCTGCTCCTCCACGTTGTGGGTTCAAGGCCCTACTCCAGACACGGAAGCACAACACCCAGGCCGGCAGCACCAACAGAGGTTGGATGAAACCTCTTTTTGGATGAAACGTTAAAACGAGGCCCCCTCTGCCCCTCAATTGAATGTGAAAGATCCCATGGCACCATTTTGAGGTAGAGCAGTGGAGATTCCCCCTTGGTGACCTGGACAATATTTCAAACCTCGACTGACATCAGCAAAAACAAAAGGTCCGGTTGTTATCAGATCGCTGTTTATGGAGATTGATGCGCACAAATTGGCTATTGTACAAATTGTCTACACTTGGATAAGTACCCAATCGGCTGGCCTCGGGAGGACCAGAGATTGCGAAAAGTGCTATATGATTGCAAGACTTTTCTTTGTTTTTGCATTTCCTCTGCCTTCTTCAAGGCTGCGGGAATGTACTCCGGGAAATGTAGGTGGAATGATCAAATCTTTGCCTTCCCGATGGTTTCAAAACATAGTTTTGGAGCCTTGTTTCCCCTGCTGGGCTACAACTGGTACTGCGGAGATCCTTCACATTGGGAGAGGCAGCAACATTCAGTGTCTGCCCAAACCAGTGGGTCTTAGCTTTTGATTCGCATCTAACCTTGTGATTTCCACTTGGATGTACTGACGGGAAGTATCTTCCACCCACTCCTCACAGAGAACTCGGACCTCCTGGAAATGGCGCAGGTTCTGAGTGAGATTGCGATGCCTTCCCTGACGGAGAGCCACGAGGTAGAAACCGAGGAGCAGGCTGACCCCTTGGCTGAGAGGAGCGAGCGGCATGCCTTGGTCCTGTCCACGCTTCCCCAGGACAGCCTGGAGCTTCAGATGCCCCAGGAGGTGATACTGGAGCTAGCCAATGGCATCAAGATGTACGGAAAGGACCTCGCTACGATCACCGAACTCCTCCACCCAACCCAGGTACCGTGGGCACCCGAGGTGGCGGGAGAATTGAGACTTGTACAAGTAATATGCTGCCCGATCGGCAAGACCTTCCTGATATTGAGGCAATGGGACTGCAACTTGATTTGATATAGTGTGTTTAATAGTGAAAACATTCTAATTAATTATCACAGAGACATAATCAGACAAAACAATAGAATCTTGGGTGGGCACAGTGTCGAGGGAGTTTACTCTGTATCTAACCCCGTGCTGTACCTGTCCTGGGAGTGTTTGATGGGGACAGTGTAGAGGGAGCTTTACTCTGTATCTAACCCCATGCTGTACCTGTCCTGGGAGTGTTTGATGGGGACAGTGTAGAGGGAGCTTTACTCTGTATCTAACCCCATGCTGTACCTGTCCTGGGAGTGTTTGATGGGGACAGTGTAGAGGGAGCTTTACTCTGTATCTAACCCCGTGCTGTTCCTGTCCTGGAAGTGTTTGATGGGGACAGTGTAGAGGGAGCTTTACTCTGTATCTAACCCCGTGCTGTACCTGTCCTGGGAGTGTTTGATGGGGACAGTGTAGAGGGAGCTTTACTCTGTATCTAACCCCGTACTGTTCCTGTCCTGGGAGTGTTTGATGGGGACAGTGTAGAGGGAGCTTTACTCTGTATCTAACCCTGTGCTGTACCTGTCCTGGGAGTGTTTGATGGGGACAGTGTAGAGGGAGCTTTACTCTGTATCTAACCCTGTGCTGTAACTGTCCTGGGAGTGTTTGATGGGGACAGTGTAGGGGAGCTTTACTCTGTCTCTAACCCCGTGCTGTACCTGTCCTGGGAGTGTTTGATGGGGACAGTGTAGAGGGAGCTTTACTCTGTATCTAACCCCATGCTGTACCTGTCCTGGGAGTGTTTGATGGGGACAGTGTAGAGGGAGCTTTACTCTGTATCTAACCCCATGCTGTACCTGTCCTGGGAGTGTTTGATGGGGACAGTGTAGAGGGAGCTTTACTCTGTATCTAACCCCGTGCTGTACCTGTCCTGGGAGTGTTTGATGGGGACAGTGTAGAGGGAGCTTTACTCTGTATCTAACCCCGTACTGTTCCTGTCCTGGGAGTGTTTGATGGGGACAGTGTAGAGGGAGCTTTACTCTGTATCTAACCCCGTGCTGTACCTGTCCTGGGAGTGTTTGATGGGGACAGTACAGAAGGAGCTTTACTCTGTATCTAACCCTGTGCTGTACCTGTCCTGGGAGTGTTTGATGGGGACAGTGTAGAGGGAGCTTTACTCTGTATCTAACCCCGTGCTGTAACTGTCCTGGGAGTGTTTGATGGGGACAGTGTAGGGGGAGCTTTACTCTGTCTCTAACCCCGTGCTGTACCTGTCCTGGGAGTGTTTGATGGGGACAGTACAGAAGGAGCTTTACTCTGTATCTAACCCTGTGCTGTACCTGTCCTGGGAGTGTTTGATGGGGACAGTGTAGAGGGAGCTTTACTCTGTATCTACCCCCGTGCTGTAACTGTCCTGGGAGTGTTTGATGGGGAAAGTGTAGGGGGAGCTTTACTCTGTCTCTAACCCCGTGCTGTACCTGTCCTGGGAGTGTTTGATGGGGACAGTGTAGAGGGAGCTTTACTCTGTATCTAACCCCGTGCTGTATCTGTCCTGGGAGTGTTTGATGGGGACAGTGTAGGGGGAGCTTTACTCTGTATCTAACCCCGTGCTGTACCTATCCTGGGAGTGTTTGATGGGGACAGTGTCGAGGGAGCTTTACTCTATATCTAACCCCGTGCTGTGCCTGTCCTGGGAGTGTTTGATGGGGACAGTGTAGAGGGAGCTTTACTCTGTATCTAACCCCGTGCTGTACCTGTCCTGGGAGAGTTTGATGGGGACAGTGTAGAGGGAGCTTTACTCTGTATCTAACCCTGTGCTGTAACTGTCCTGGGAGTGTTTGATGGGGACAGTGTAGGGGGAGCTTTACTGTGTCTCTAACCCCGTGCTGTACCTGTCCTGGGAGTGTTTGATGGGGACAGTGTAGAGGGAGCGTTACTCTGTAACCCCGTGCTGTGCCTGTCCGGGGAGAGTTGCGTGTGCTGGCTCAAGCTCAGGAAGTAACATTCCAACGTTCTGAGCACCCAACAGAAATGTCAGTTTCCAATCACAAGTGTTAACTTCTGTTGGGCCTGTGACCTTTCACCTCCCAGGTGTTGCTCCAAACGGGTCCTCGGAAGTTCACCTTGGCTGCGTCTGACGCTGTGATCTCTGCTGGGTCTTTGGTCTTCACCGTAACCCAGGAAGCAGGCCAAGAAGAGCCATCGGCGAGTCAGGAAGGTAACTGTTCCGTGTCACCGTCACTGCCGTTACCTGGCCCAGTGTCCAGCCTCCTGAAAGGAATGGTTCTGAAATGTGTTTCTTTACGCAGCTCTAGAGGTGGAAACAGAAGAGAAATTGTACAAGTGCTACCTCTGCAGTTTGACCTTTAATCGCCGCGGCAACTATGTCCGACATAAGAAGATCCATATGGTTAATACGAAGGTAGGTAGTATGGATTTTATTGTACATCTCCTCCATCATCCAGAATACCTCCTTCCTGCTCCATAACATTACCGTGCCCCCCCCCCCCCCCCCCCCCCCCCCCCCCCCCCCCCCCCCCCAAGCCTCTGTTGCTATAATGGCCCAGCAAGTCACTCACTTACATTAAAGATGGGGGCTCATCACCACCGGCTGTGAATAGACAATGAACACTGGTCTTGCCAGCGATGAGTTTAGAAGAATGAGAGGGGATCTCATAGAAACATAGAAAATCCTGATGGGACTGGGCAGGCTGGATGTGGGAAGAATGTTCCCGATGTTGGGGACGTCCAGAACTAGGGATCACAGCCTAAGAATAACGGGTAAGCCATTCAGGACTGGATGAGGAAGAACTTCTTCTCTCAGAGTGTTGTGAACTTGTGGAATTCTCCCCCACAGAAAGCTGTAGAGGCCGGTTCATAGAATCATAGAATTTACAGTGCTGAAGGAGGCCATTCGGCCCATCGAGTCTGCACCGGCTCCTGGAAAGAGCACCCTACCCAAGCCCACACCTCCTCCCTATCCCCATAACCCAGTAACCCCACCCAACACTAAGGGCAATTTTGGACACTAAGGGCAATTTATCACGGCCAATCCACCTAACCTGCACATCTTTGGACTGTGGGAGGAAACCGGAGCACCCGGAGGAAACCCACGCACACACGGGGAGGACGTGCAGACTCCGTACAGGCAGTGATCCAGCGGGGAATTGAACCTGGGACCCTGGAGCTGTGAAGCAATTGTGCTAACCACTGTGCTATCGTGCTGCCCAGTTCATTGCATATATTCAAGAGGGAGCCGGACGTGGATCAAGGGGTATGGAGAGAAAGCGGGGGAGCGGGATACTGAATTTGCATGATCAGCCATACATCATATTGCACGGTGGTGCAGGCTTGAAGGCTCCAATCCTGCTCCTATGTTCTATTTTCCTATGTTTCCCTGCCGGTGAGTGAATCAAGGACAAATAACCGGGCCCCACAGACCTGCAAAGGCCCAGCTGCACTCCTAGATTGTGTGAAGTTAGCCGATTGCAGGCAGGACAGCGATGAAGGTGTACGGTTGGCTTCACAGTGGGTTAGCAAGGGAGAAATCAGCCAAGATCCTGGAAAAGATGCCATGGCCCGATTTGAAAGAAGGGAATTTGAGTTCTGTATAAGGTGCTGCATTACATCCTGAGGCCCAGAAAGGTGTGAGATCGTTCAGATAAAGAACACTTAGTAAAAAAAAAAGTTTTAAGTGAAGATTGTTTTTCTGAATGAGGACAGATATTTTAATGGGGATGATCATTCTGCAATTTCTGCTTCTCAGGGTGAGGACTGGGTCCTTCATTTTTTATTTCACAGCATGTGTGCATCACTGGCTGTTCCAGCGTTTATTGCCCATCACTAATTGCCCTTAAGGTGGTGGTGAGCCACCTTCTTGAACAGCTGCAGTCCATGTGGTGTAGGTACACCCACAGTGCTGTTAGGGAGGGAGTTCCAGGATTTTGACCCAGTGACAGTGAAGGAACGGCTGATATATTTCCAAGTCAGGGTGGTGAATGGTTTGAAGGGGAGATTCCCAGGTATCGGCTGCCTTTGTCTTTCTGGGGTAGTAGAGGTCGAGGTTTAAAACGAGCAAAATTTTAAAGTACCCAATTAATTTTTTCCAATTAAGGGGCAATTTAGCGTGGCCAATCCACCTACCCTGCACATCTTTGGGTTATGGGGGCGAAACCCACGCAAACGCAGGGAGAATGTGCAAACACTTGGACGGTGACCCAGAGCCGTGATCGAACCTGTGACCTCGGCGCTGTCAGGCAGTGGTGCTAACCACTGTGCCGCCGTGCTGCCTGAGGTCACAGATTTGGGAGGTGCTGTCAAAGGTGCCTTGGTGAATTCTTGCCGTGAAACCTGTAGCTGGTGCACACTGCAGCCACTGTACATCGCTGGTGGATGGAGTGGATGATGTCGGTGGTTGGAGTGCCAATCAAGCAGGTCGCTTTGTCCAAGGTGCTGGTTGTACACCTACATTTTTAATGAAGTTTTACAACTCTTGAAGCAAAGTTAAAACCAACACAAGGTAGAAAAAAAAACAGTGCAACTGGGGGTCCAGAGAGGGGAACCCAAAGAGACAGGGAAAAAGCAGTTTTAGTTCAGTTGGAGAACAGGCAGAACAGGAAAAGGGACAGATAGCAAGTCCCGAACTAAAGGACAACATTCCAAACCTAGGGATTGGGACAGGAAGATCCCAAGATGACAGCTGAGTCCAGGAACAAGATCAGGATTACGGAGCAGGTCCTGTTTAGTGAAGTTGAGAGTGACGAGCAGAGGAAGACTTCCAAGTTTAAAATGAGAAAGCTGCAGGAAGCAAACTTTGAGCAAAAAAGGCCTGTGAGAAGATTGAGGTCCAAGGAGACAGCCAGAGGCCTGTAACTCCTCATTATGGAACTGTGGAGCAGTGGGTGTTCTGTTGGCGCAGCTGAATACCCGAGAGCTTGAATGCACATGTTGGTCCAGGGGAGAGGAACATCAGAAGGAGAGTCTGAAACCCTGGGAGTGGATCCTTGTTGAAGATGTCCAAATGAAAGTGTAGTCTGGGAGGACATTCCAAGACGGGTTCTTCGAGAGTAGACATAGTAAACCAAGTTAAAAGACAGAGTTCCAGTAAGACCAGTTTGCTCACATCGGTGGAATCGATGAGAAATCACAGCATCTATTTGGGTGGCATCAGTCACTTGGTTTGAGAACGTGGTGTGTCTGACCACAGGTCGCCTGTTGGTTTACTGAACCGTGCACTTACTGTGAACATGAGAGTATAAGGTAGATTTTGGAACTTGTGTTATCCTTGCGAATCTATATGTATCAGTAAAGGTATTGTTGTGGGTGAAGGAGTAATGTAATAGAGTTTACGTTGTTTAATAAATGTTTTATTCTTTTGTTAAAAGTTAATCAGAGGACTCTTTGACTCTGTTCAGTAACCACCCTCCACGCTTCTAAACAAAAAATAAAAGTTAGGATCTATCAGGCCTGCTTCCAGGTAGTAACTCCCACTGGGATTGTAACATAAAGTGCTCGACAGCCAATGAAGTACTTTTGAAATGTGGTCATTGTGAAAATGTTTGTAAACACTGTCAGGCAATGGCGAAGACACCGGGGGAAACTCTTTTTCAGATAGTGACATGAAATCCTTTATGCCAACCTTCCGATAGACAAGCCCGCCTCTGACTGTGCAGCACGCACTGGAAATATGAGCCTGGAGTTTTGTGTTTGAGTCTCTGGACTTTATCACTTGACCGACTGACCCAGGAGTGAGAGTGGCCCCCAACCCAGCCACAGCTGAAATGGTCCTGGGAAAGGGAGATTTGAGCAGAGGTCCTGCTCCCAGTCAGAGTGACTGCAGGGTGTGGGTCGGTTTTGGAGCAAGTGTGAGTCCACACATTGAGGATTCAACACGGAAAGCTTCACCTTAATCCGGCCGCTGTGTATATTCTGATGGTTTTTAATCGGTCAAGGCAGCGATTGAAGATTGTGGAAATTGTCATGATATTCAAACACACACATCATGATAGACACACCAACAGACAAATCAGAACACACACCACCACAACCAATCACAGAAAGATATAAAAGCACAAACACGACACCTGGTGGTCAGTATTAGCTGGAGAGGAGGACCAGGACAGACCTGCTACACGACACACTCAGGGAGACAGCACGTGCAGAGTATCCAGAACGAACTGTATTATAAGAGTTAAAATAAAATAGAGTTGTACCACATACAACTGTGTTGGCTCATCTGTGCACCAGAGAACCCAACACCACATGGTACAGGAGTGGATCGATACCTGCCGGCATACCTCAGTGTACAGAGACAACCAGCAGTGCCCAGGCAAAATGATAGAGCTCCTGGTTCCGCAGCCGCTCCAGTGCCACGGCGATCTCCGCGAAAACTGGCGGCGATTCCGGCAAGTGTTCGAATTGTTCCTGGTGGCAGCTGAACTCCAAGACCTGGATGATAGCGAAAAAATTGAATTTCTCCTCACCATCGCCGGTGCAAGCGCAAGAGGAATATTCACAAGGTTCAGGTTCTTCAGGAGGCAGCAAAGGTACGATTACCAGGCAGTCCTGGACAAATTCTCCAAGTACTGTGAAGAAAACGCAATCCAATCGGCAAGTAAAGGTAAGAAAAGCGGCAGTACTCCCCTCGTGGCTGGGATCCCGGAGCCCGAATTCCTAGAGGCCGAAATCCCGGGCCTGAGAGAGGGCTGGGTCGAGGTCGGCGGCCATCTTGCTAAAGGTATCACGCTAGCACAGTTGCGCGAGCAGTGCGCAGAACCGGAAGTTTCGTTTGCGCATGCGCGAGATGCTGCGCATGCGCAGTCAAGAAAACGGCCATCGGTACAGGAACAGCGATCTGAGCATGCGCAGTCGCTTCCTACGTGCTACATACCGAGCGTCAGGATGGCAGTGGCGACCAGCACCGGCGGTCCAAGACGGACACACCAATTCGCGCCATCGCCAGACGTTGATGCGAGCAACAATTCTCTCTCCAAGGCGACATGCTTCGACGTTTCTCTGCGGAGTCGCCCTTCCGGCACAGCAGGTGGCCGGAACCAGCGTGCACGGTCTCGGCCAACTTCCACATCTGGCACAGTCATCGCCTTGCATGATATTAGTGATGGTGCTACTTCGATGGCAACGACCCATCGGCTACAAGATGCCGTCCACCACAAACATAAAAAGAAAAAAGACTCCACCTTGTTCCTGGCATGCAGGGCGGATGGATTGGTGCGTAGGCGCAACAATCAGCGAGCTTTGCGCCGCCTTCCACGCTCGCAACTGAACCGTACGCACACGCCGGATCCTCCACTGGCTCCCAAGGATGACTTCGTGGAGATGCCACGGATCATGCCCCTTCCATCGCCACCAGAACCAAACCACAGCCAAGGCAACACTAACAAAGATGTTGAATGTTATATTTGCACGAATGAAAAACCAAGCACTGCACGAAGTACAACAAATGGAAAAGTAGAGACTTCGGCAACAGCATCACCTCCAACAGTCCAAGGTGAACCAGTGTGAACCCAAATCTCCACAGCTGAACCGGCTTGAGGACCAGCCTATTCTTGAGGCGGTCACCCATTAGACTGGACTTATAACGCTGTTCATACGTTCAAAAGTCAAACACTCCTGTTTTATAACCTGTTGTTGTTTATCGTTCCAGATATCGTCTGACCGGACCACTGTTCAAGTTGTTTTTTTTCTCGCATTCATGTTTTGTTATGGTACAACCTTGTTAGTGTGACGCACCCGACATCGCCCCATGTAAATAGTTACGTCATATACACACGCTGTACACAACACACGCACACACTCTTAGGTGCACTCATGACACGATTATATTTATAACCACGTAGGCACATATCTTTGTAAAAAGGGGGGATGTCATGATATTCAAACACACACATCATGATAGACACACCAACAGACAAATCAGAACACACACCACCACAACCAATCACAGAAAGATATAAAAGCACAAACACGACACCTGGTGGTCAGTATTAGCTGGAGAGGAGGACCAGGACAGACCTGCTACACGACACACTCAGGGAGACAGCACGTGCAGAGTATCCAGAACGAACTGTATTATAAGAGTTAAAATAAAATAGAGTTGTACCACATACAACTGTGTTGGCTCATCTGTGCACCAGAGAACCCAACACCACAGAAATACTGCCTGCCTTTTTGTGTTTCCTTAGTGCAAGGGATTGAAGTTAACCGAAAGTCCTCTGCTTGTAGGTTGTTAGATATCCTGATGCGGCCGCTGCTAATACTCTGTCCTCTCCTCCCCCATTTCCCTGTTACAGGAAGATACCAGGTACAAGTGCCCGCACTGTGAACGCCACTTCATCCAGCACTGTGACCTGAGGAGGCACGTTCACATTCACACAGGCACACAGCCCCACAAGTGCGACGTGTGTGGCAAGGGTTTCCTCAGAGCCAGGTATGTCAACAATTTGAATTTACTGTTCGACTGGGAGAGGCCTCACCCAGCCACCAGCTATCTTTCTCTGCCAACTCTGGTATAATTCTCTGGTTTGAGGTTCGCGTTTTGTTCTATACTTTCAGTGATCTGGTGGTTCACAAGAGATTTCACACCAAAGATCGTCCATTCCAATGCAGCCACTGCCAGAAGTCCTTCTTCCAGTCGGGTGAGTGCATCACAGGGTCCTCCCGATTCGACACCAGTCTGTAACTCACTCCCGGGTATCTGTTATTCTGTGTGTAAACCAGCCTGAACTCCTCGATTAGATTCCAGTCTGTAACTCGCTCCCGTGTATCTGTTATTCTATATATAAACCACCCCGAACCCCTCGATTAGATTCCAGTCTGTAACTCACTCCCGGGTATCTGTTATTCTATATATAAACCGCCCAGACCCCTCGATTAGATTCCAGTCTGTAACTCACTCCTGGGTATCTGTTATTCTATATATAAACCCCCCCAAACCCCTCGATTAGATTCCAGTCTGTAACTCAGTCCCGTGTATCTGTTATTCTATATATAAACCACCCCGAACCCCTCGATTAGATTCCAGTCTGTAACTCACTCCCGTGTCTCTGTTATTCTATATATAAACCACCCCGAACCCCTCGATTAGATTCCAGTCTGTAACTCACTCCCGGGTATCTGTTATTCTTTATATAAACCACCCAAACCCCTCTATTAGATTCCAGTCCGTAACTCACTCCCGGGTATCTGTTATTCTATATATAAACCCCCCCAAACCCCTCGATTAGATTCCAGTCCGTAACTCACTCCCGGGTATCTGTTATTCTATATATAAACCACCCCGAACCCCTCGATTAGATTCCAGTCTGTAACTCACTCCCGGGTATCTGTTATTCTATATATAAACCACCCAGACCCCTCGATTAGATTCCAGTCTGTAACTCACTCCTGGGTATCTGTTATTCTATATATAAACCCCCCCGAACCCCTCTATTAGATTCCAGTCTGTAACTCACTCCCGGGTATCTGTTATTCTATATATAAACCCCCCCAAACCCCTCGATTAGATTCCAGTCTGTAACTCAGTCCCGTGTATCTGTTATTCTATATATAAACCACCCCGAACCCCTCGATTAGATTCCAGTCTGTAACTCACTCCCGGGTATCTGTTATTCTATATATAAACCACCCAGACCCCTCGATTAGATTCCAGTCTGTAACTCACTCCTGGGTATCTGTTATTCTATATATAAACCCCCCCAAACCCCTCGATTAGATTCCAGTCTGTAACTCAGTCCCGTGTATCTGTCATTCTATATATAAACCACCCCGAACCCCTCGATTAGATTCCAGTCTGTAACTCACTCCCGGGTATCTGTTATTCTATATATAAACCACCCAAACCCCTCGATTAGATTCCAGTCCGTAACTCACTCCCGGGTATCTGTTATTCTATATATAAACCCCCCCAAACCCCTCGATTAGATTCCAGTCCGTAACTCACTCCCGGGTATCTGTTATTCTATATATAAACCACCCCGAACCCCTCGATTAGATTCCAGTCTGTAACTCACTCCCGGGTATCTGTTATTCTATATATAAACCACCCAGACCCCTCGATTAGATTCCAGTCTGTAACTCACTCCTGGGTATCTGTTATTCTATATATAAACCCCCCCAAACCCCTCGATTAGATTCCAGTCTGTAACTCAGTCCCGTGTATCTGTTATTCTATATATAAACCACCCCGAACCCCTCGATTAGATTCCAGTCTGTAACTCACTCCCGTGTATCTGTTATTCTATATATAAACCACCCCGAACCCCTCGATTAGATTCCAGTCTGTAACTCACTCCCGGGTATCTGTTATTCTATATATAAACCACCCAAACCCCTCGATTAGATTCCAGTCCGTAACTCACTCCCGGGTATCTGTTATTCTATATATAAACGCCCCAAACCCCTCGATTAGATTCCAGTCCGTAACTCACTCCCGGGTATCTGTTATTCTATATATAAACCACCCCGAACCCCTCGATTAGATTCCAGTCTGTAACTCACTCCCGGGTATCTGTTATTCTATATATAAACCACCCAGACCCCTCGATTAGATTCCAGTCTGTAACTCACTCCTGGGTATCTGTTATTCTATATATAAACCCCCCCCAAACCCCTCGATTAGATTCCAGTCTGTAACTCAGTCCCGTGTATCTGTTATTCTATATATAAACCACCCCGAACCCCTCGATTAGATTCCAGTCTGTAACTCACTCCCGGGTATCTGTTATTCTATATATAAACCACCCAGACCCCTCGATTAGATTCCAGTCTGTAACTCACTCCTGGGTATCTGTTATTCTATATATAAACCCCCCCAAACCCCTCGATTAGATTCCAGTCTGTAACTCAGTCCCGTGTATCTGTTATTCTATATATAAACCACCCCGAACCCCTCGATTAGATTCCAGTCTGTAACTCACTCCCGGGTATCTGTTATTCTATATATAAACCACCCAGACCCCTCGATTAGATTCCAGTCTGTAACTCACTCCTGGGTATCTGTTATTCTATATATAAACCCCCCCAAACCCCTCGATTAGATTCCAGTCTGTAACTCAGTCCCGTGTATCTGTTATTCTATATATAAACCACCCCGAACCCCTCGATTAGATTCCAGTCTGTAACTCACTCCCGTGTATCTGTTATTCTATATATAAACCACCCCGAACCCCTCGATTAAATTTCAGTCTGTAACTCACTCCCGGGTATCTGTTATTCTATATATAAACCACCCAAACCCCTCGATTAGATTCCAGTCCGTAACTCACTCCCGGGTATCTGTTATTCTATATATAAACCCCCCCAAACCCCTCGATTAGATTCCAGTCCGTAACTCACTCCCGGGTATCTGTTATTCTATATATAAACTACCCCGAACCCCTCGATTAGATTCCAGTCTGTAACTCACTCCCGGGTATCTGTTATTCTATATATAAACCACCCAGACCCCTCGATTAGATTCCAGTCTGTAACTCACTCCTGGGTATCTGTTATTCTATATATAAACCCCCCCAAACCCCTCGATTAGATTCCAGTCTGTAACTCAGTCCCGTGTATCTGTTATTCTATATATAAACCACCCCGAACCCCTCGATTAGATTCCAGTCTGTAACTCACTCCCGGGTATCTGTTATTCTATATATAAACCACCCAGACCCCTCGATTAGATTCCAGTCTGTAACTCACTCCTGGGTATCTGTTATTCTATATATAAGCCCCCCCAAACCCCTCGATTAGATTCCAGTCTGTAACTCAGTCCCGTGTATCTGTTATTCTATATATAAACCACCCCGAACCCCTCGATTAGATTCCAGTCTGTAACTCACTCCCGGGTATCTGTTATTCTATATATAAACCACCCAGACCCCTCGATTAGATTCCAGTCTGTAACTCACTCCTGGGTATCTGTTATTCTATATATAAACCCCCCCAAACCCCTCGATTAGATTCCAGTCTGTAACTCAGTCCCGTGTATCTGTTATTCTATATATAAACCACCCCGAACCCCTCGATTAGATTCCAGTCTGTAACTCACTCCCGTGTATCTGTTATTCTATATATAAACCACCCCGAACCCCTCGATTAGATTCCAGTCTGTAACTCACTCCCGGGTATCTGTTATTCTATATATAAACCACCCAAACCCCTCGATTAGATTCCAGTACGTAACTCACTCCCGGGTATCTGTTATTCTATATATAAACCCCCCCAAACCCCTCGATTAGATTCCAGTCCGTAACTCACTCCCGGGTATCTGTTATTCTATATATAAACCACCCCGAACCCCTCGATTAGATTCCAGTCTGTAACTCACTCCCGGGTATCTGTTATTCTATATATAAACCACCCAGACCCCTCGATTAGATTCCAGTCTGTAACTCACTCCTGGGTATCTGTTATTCTATATATAAACCCCCCCAAACCCCTCGATTAGATTCCAGTCTGTAACTCAGTCCCGTGTATCTGTTATTCTATATATAAACCACCCCGAACCCCTCGATTAGATTCCAGTCTGTAACTCACTCCCGTGTATCTGTTATTCTATATATAAACCACCCCGAACCCCTCGATTAGATTCCAGTCTGTAACTCACTCCCGGGTATCTGTTATTCTATATATAAACCACCCAAACCCCTCGATTAGATTCCAGTACGTAACTCACTCCCGGGTATCTGTTATTCTATATATAAACCCCCCCAAAACCCTCGATTAGATTCCAGTCCGTAACTCACTCCCGGGTATCTGTTATTCTATATATAAACCACCCCGAACCCCTCGATTAGATTCCAGTCTGTAACTCACTCCCGGGTATCTGTTATTCTATATATAAACCACCCAGACCCCTCGATTAGATTCCAGTCTGTAACTCACTCCTGGGTATCTGTTATTCTATATATAAACCCCCCCAAACCCCTCGATTAGATTCCAGTCTGTAACTCGGTCCCGTGTATCTGTTATTCAATATATAAACCACCCCGAACCCCTCGATTAGATTCCAGTCTGTAACTCACTCCCGGGTATCTGTTATTCTATATATAAACCACCCAGACCCCTCGATTAGATTCCAGTCTGTAACTCACTCCTGGGTATCTGTTATTCTATATATAAACCCCACCAAACCCCTCGATTAGATTCCAGTCTGTAACTCAGTCCCGTGTATCTGTTATTCTATATATAAACCACCCCGAACCCCTCGATTAGATTCCAGTCTGTAACTCACTCCCGGGTATCTGTTATTCTATATATAAACCACCCAAACCCCTCGATTAGATTCCAGTCCGTAACTCACTCCCGGGTATCTGTTATTCTATATATAAACCCCCCCAAACCCCTCGATTAGATTCCAGTCCGTAACTCACTCCCGGGTATCTGTTATTCTATATATAAACCACCCCGAACCCCTCGATTAGATTCCAGTCTGTAACTCACTCCCGGGTATCTGTTATTCTATATATAAACCACCCAGACCCCTCGATTAGATTCCAGTCCGTAACTCACTCCTGGGTATCTGTTATTCTATATATAAACCCCCCAAACCCCTCGATTAGATTCCAGTCTGTAACTCAGTCCCGTGTATCTGTTATTCTATATATAAACCACCCCGAACCCCTCGATTAGATTCCAGTCTGTAACTCACTCCCGGGTATCTGTTATTCTATATATAAACCACCCAGACCCCTCGATTAGATTCCAGTCTGTAACTCACTCCTGGGTATCTGTTATTCTATATATAAACCCCCCCAAACCCCTCGATTAGATTCCAGTCTGTAACTCAGTCCCGTGTATCTGTTATTCTATATATAAACCACCCCGAACCCCTCGATTAGATTCCAGTCTGTAACTCACTCCCGGGTATCTGTTATTCTATATATAAACCACCCAGACCCCTCGATTAGATTCCAGTCTGTAACTCACTCCTGGGTATCTGTTATTCTATATATAAACCCCCCCAAACCCCTCGATTAGATTCCAGTCTGTAACTCAGTCCCGTGTATCTGTTATTCTATATATAAACCACCCCGAACCCCTCGATTAGATTCCAGTCTGTAACTCACTCCCGGGTATCTGTTATTCTATATATAAACCACCCAGACCCCTCGATTAGATTCCAGTCTGTAACTCACTCCTGGGTATCTGTTATTCTATATATAAACCCCCCCAAACCCCTCGATTAGATTCCAGTCTGTAACTCAGTCCCGTGTATCTGTTATTCTATATATAAACCACCCCGAACCCCTCGATTAGATTCCAGTCTGTAACTCACTCCCGTGTATCTGTTATTCTATATATAAACCACCCCGAACCCCTCGATTAAATTTCAGTCTGTAACTCACTCCCGGGTATCTGTTATTCTATATATAAACCACCCAAACCCCTCGATTAGATTCCAGTCCGTAACTCACTCCCGGGTATCTGTTATTCTATATATAAACCCCCCCAAACCCCTCGATTAGATTCCAGTCCGTAACTCACTCCCGGGTATCTGTTATTCTATATATAAACTACCCCGAACCCCTCGATTAGATTCCAGTCTGTAACTCACTCCCGGGTATCTGTTATTCTATATATAAACCACCCAGACCCCTCGATTAGATTCCAGTCTGTAACTCACTCCTGGGTATCTGTTATTCTATATATAAACCCCCCCAAACCCCTCGATTAGATTCCAGTCTGTAACTCAGTCCCGTGTATCTGTTATTCTATATATAAACCACCCCGAACCCCTCGATTAGATTCCAGTCTGTAACTCACTCCCGGGTATCTGTTATTCTATATATAAACCACCCAGACCCCTCGATTAGATTCCAGTCTGTAACTCACTCCTGGGTATCTGTTATTCTATATATAAGCCCCCCCAAACCCCTCGATTAGATTCCAGTCTGTAACTCAGTCCCGTGTATCTGTTATTCTATATATAAACCACCCCGAACCCCTCGATTAGATTCCAGTCTGTAACTCACTCCCGGGTATCTGTTATTCTATATATAAACCACCCAGACCCCTCGATTAGATTCCAGTCTGTAACTCACTCCTGGGTATCTGTTATTCTATATATAAACCCCCCCAAACCCCTCGATTAGATTCCAGTCTGTAACTCAGTCCCGTGTATCTGTTATTCTATATATAAACCACCCCGAACCCCTCGATTAGATTCCAGTCTGTAACTCACTCCCGTGTATCTGTTATTCTATATATAAACCACCCCGAACCCCTCGATTAGATTCCAGTCTGTAACTCACTCCCGGGTATCTGTTATTCTATATATAAACCACCCAAACCCCTCGATTAGATTCCAGTACGTAACTCACTCCCGGGTATCTGTTATTCTATATATAAACCCCCCCAAACCCCTCGATTAGATTCCAGTCCGTAACTCACTCCCGGGTATCTGTTATTCTATATATAAACCACCCCGAACCCCTCGATTAGATTCCAGTCTGTAACTCACTCCCGGGTATCTGTTATTCTATATATAAACCACCCAGACCCCTCGATTAGATTCCAGTCTGTAACTCACTCCTGGGTATCTGTTATTCTATATATAAACCCCCCCAAACCCCTCGATTAGATTCCAGTCTGTAACTCAGTCCCGTGTATCTGTTATTCTATATATAAACCACCCCGAACCCCTCGATTAGATTCCAGTCTGTAACTCACTCCCGTGTATCTGTTATTCTATATATAAACCACCCCGAACCCCTCGATTAGATTCCAGTCTGTAACTCACTCCCGGGTATCTGTTATTCTATATATAAACCACCCAAACCCCTCGATTAGATTCCAGTACGTAACTCACTCCCGGGTATCTGTTATTCTATATATAAACCCCCCCAAAACCCTCGATTAGATTCCAGTCCGTAACTCACTCCCGGGTATCTGTTATTCTATATATAAACCACCCCGAACCCCTCGATTAGATTCCAGTCTGTAACTCACTCCCGGGTATCTGTTATTCTATATATAAACCACCCAGACCCCTCGATTAGATTCCAGTCTGTAACTCACTCCTGGGTATCTGTTATTCTATATATAAACCCCCCCAAACCCCTCGATTAGATTCCAGTCTGTAACTCGGTCCCGTGTATCTGTTATTCAATATATAAACCACCCCGAACCCCTCGATTAGATTCCAGTCTGTAACTCACTCCCGGGTATCTGTTATTCTATATATAAACCACCCAGACCCCTCGATTAGATTCCAGTCTGTAACTCACTCCTGGGTATCTGTTATTCTATATATAAACCCCACCAAACCCCTCGATTAGATTCCAGTCTGTAACTCAGTCCCGTGTATCTGTTATTCTATATATAAACCACCCCGAACCCCTCGATTAGATTCCAGTCTGTAACTCACTCCCGGGTATCTGTTATTCTATATATAAACCACCCAAACCCCTCGATTAGATTCCAGTCCGTAACTCACTCCCGGGTATCTGTTATTCTATATATAAACCCCCCCAAACCCCTCGATTAGATTCCAGTCCGTAACTCACTCCCGGGTATCTGTTATTCTATATATAAACCACCCCGAACCCCTCGATTAGATTCCAGTCTGTAACTCACTCCCGGGTATCTGTTATTCTATATATAAACCACCCAGACCCCTCGATTAGATTCCAGTCCGTAACTCACTCCTGGGTATCTGTTATTCTATATATAAACCCCCCCAAACCCCTCGATTAGATTCCAGTCTGTAACTCAGTCCCGTGTATCTGTTATTCTATATATAAACCACCCCGAACCCCTCGATTAGATTCCAGTCTGTAACTCACTCCCGGGTATCTGTTATTCTATATATAAACCACCCAGACCCCTCGATTAGATTCCAGTCTGTAACTCACTCCTGGGTATCTGTTATTCTATATATAAACCCCCCCAAACCCCTCGATTAGATTCCAGTCTGTAACTCAGTCCCGTGTATCTGTTATTCTATATATAAACCACCCCGAACCCCTCGATTAGATTCCAGTCTGTAACTCACTCCCGGGTATCTGTTATTCTATATATAAACCACCCAGACCCCTCGATTAGATTCCAGTCTGTAACTCACTCCTGGGTATCTGTTATTCTATATATAAACCCCCCCAAACCCCTCGATTAGATTCCAGTCTGTAACTCAGTCCCGTGTATCTGTTATTCTATATATAAACCACCCCGAACCCCTCGATTAGATTCCAGTCTGTAACTCACTCCCGTGTATCTGTTATTCTATATATAAACCACCCCGAACCCCTCGATTAGATTCCAGTCTGTAACTCACTCCCGGGTATCTGTTATTCTATATATAAACCACCCAAACCCCTCGATTAGATTCCAGTACGTAACTCACTCCCGGGTATCTGTTATTCTATATATAAACCCCCCCAAACCCCTCGATTAGATTCCAGTCCGTAACTCACTCCCGGGTATCTGTTATTCTATATATAAACCACCCCGAACCCCTCTATTAGATTCCAGTCTGTAACTCACTCCCGGGTATCTGTTATTCTATATATAAACCACCCAGACCCCTCGATTAGATTCCAGTCTGTAACTCACTCCTGGGTATCTGTTATTCTATATATAAACCCCCCCAAACCCCTCGATTAGATTCCAGTCTGTAACTCAGTCCCGTGTATCTGTTATTCTATATATAAACCATCCAGACCCCTCGATTAGATTCCAGTCTGTAACTCACTCCTGGGTATCTGTTATTCTATATATAAACCCCCCCAAACCCCTCGATTAGATTCCAGTCTGTAACTCAGTCCCGTGTATCTGTTATTCTATATATAAACCACCCCGAACCGCTCGATTAGATTCCAGTCTGTAACTCACTCCCGTGTATCTGTTATTCTATATATAAACCACCCCGAACCCCTCGATTAGATTCCAGTCTGTAACTCACTCCCGGGTATCTGTTATTCTATATATAAACCACCCAAACCCCTCGATTAGATTCCAGTGCGTAACTCACTCCCGGGTATCTGTTATTCTATATATAAACCCCCCCAAACCCCTCAATTAGATTCCAGTCCGTAACTCACTCCCGGGTATCTGTTATTCTATATATAAACCACCCCGAACCCCTCGATTAGATTCCAGTCTGTAACTCACTCCCGGGTATCTGTTATTCTATATATAAACCACCCAGACCCCTCGATTAGATTCCAGTCTGTAACTCACTCCTGGGTATCTGTTATTCTATATATAAACCCCCCCAAACCCCTCGATTAGATTCCAGTCTGTAACTCAGTCCCGTGTATCTGTTATTCTATATATAAACCACCCCGAACCCCTCGATTAGATTCCAGTCTGTAACTCACTCCCGGGTATCTGTTATTCTATATATAAACCACCCAGACCCCTCGATTAGATTCCAGTCTGTAACTCACTCCTGGGTATCTGTTATTCTATATATAAGCCCCCCCAAACCCCTCGATTAGATTCCAGTCTGTAACTCAGTCCCGTGTATCTGTTATTCTATATATAAACCACCCCGAACCCCTCGATTAGATTCCAGTCTGTAACTCACTCCCGGGTATCTGTTATTCTATATATAAACCACCCAGACCCCTCGATTAGATTCCAGTCTGTAACTCACTCCTGGGTATCTGTTATTCTATATATAAACCCCCCCAAACCCCTCGATTAGATTCCAGTCTGTAACTCAGTCCCGTGTATCTGTTATTCTATATATAAACCACCCCGAACCCCTCGATTAGATTCCAGTCTGTAACTCACTCCCGTGTATCTGTTATTCTATATATAAACCACCCCGAACCCCTCGATTAGATTCCAGTCTGTAACTCACTCCCGGGTATCTGTTATTCTATATATAAACCACCCAAACCCCTCGATTAGATTCCAGTACGTAACTCACTCCCGGGTATCTGTTATTCTATATATAAACCCCCCCAAACCCCTCGATTAGATTCCAGTCCGTAACTCACTCCCGGGTATCTGTTATTCTATATATAAACCCCCCCAAACCCCTCGATTAGATTCCAGTCTGTAACTCACTCCTGGGTATCTGTTATTCTATATATAAACCCCCCCAAACCCCTCGATTAGATTCCAGTCTGTAACTCAGTCCCGTGTATCTGTTATTCTATATATAAACCACCCCGAACCCCTCGATTAGATTCCAGTCTGTAACTCACTCCCGTGTATCTGTTATTCTATATATAAACCACCCCGAACCCCTCGATTAGATTCCAGTCTGTAACTCACTCCCGGGTATCTGTTATTCTATATATAAACCACCCAAACCCCTCGATTAGATTCCAGTACGTAACTCACTCCCGGGTATCTGTTATTCTATATATAAACCCCCCCAAACCCCTCGATTAGATTCCAGTCCGTAACTCACTCCCGGGTATCTGTTATTCTATATATAAACCACCCCGAACCCCTCGATTAGATTCCAGTCTGTAACTCACTCCCGGGTATCTGTTATTCTATATATAAACCACCCAGACCCCTCGATTAGATTCCAGTCTGTAACTCACTCCTGGGTATCTGTTATTCTATATATAAACCCCCCCAAACCCCTCGATTAGATTCCAGTCTGTAACTCAGTCCCGTGTATCTGTTATTCTATATATAAACCACCCCGAACCCCTCGATTAGATTCCAGTCTGTAACTCACTCCCGGGTATCTGTTATTCTATATATAAACCACCCAGACCCCTCGATTAGATTCCAGTCCGTAACTCACTCCTGGGTATCTGTTATTCTATATATAAACCCCCCCAAACCCCTCGATTAGATTCCAGTCTGTAACTCAGTCCCGTGTATCTGTTATTCTATATATAAACCACCCCGAACCCCTCGATTAGATTCCAGTCTGTAACTCACTCCCGGGTATCTGTTATTCTATATATAAACCACCCAGACCCCTCGATTAGATTCCAGTCTGTAACTCACTCCTGGGTATCTGTTATTCTATATATAAACCCCCCCAAACCCCTCGATTAGATTCCAGTCTGTAACTCAGTCCCGTGTATCTGTTATTCTATATATAAACCACCCCGAACCCCTCGATTAGATTCCAGTCTGTAACTCACTCCCGTGTATCTGTTATTCTATATATAAACCACCCCGAACCCCTCGATTAGATTCCAGTCTGTAACTCACTCCCGGGTATCTGTTATTCTATATATAAACCACCCAAACCCCTCGATTAGATTCCAGTACGTAACTCACTCCCGGGTATCTGTTATTCTATATATAAACCCCCCCAAACCCCTCGATTAGATTCCAGTCCGTAACTCACTCCCGGGTATCTGTTATTCTATATATAAACCACCCCGAACCCCTCTATTAGATTCCAGTCTGTAACTCACTCCCGGGTATCTGTTATTCTATATATAAACCACCCAGACCCCTCGATTAGATTCCAGTCTGTAACTCACTCCTGGGTATCTGTTATTCTATATATAAACCCCCCCAAACCCCTCGATTAGATTCCAGTCTGTAACTCAGTCCCGTGTATCTGTTATTCTATATATAAACCACCCAGACCCCTCGATTAGATTCCAGTCTGTAACTCACTCCTGGGTATCTGTTATTCTATATATAAACCCCCCCAAACCCCTCGATTAGATTCCAGTCTGTAACTCAGTCCCGTGTATCTGTTATTCTATATATAAACCACCCCGAACCGCTCGATTAGATTCCAGTCTGTAACTCACTCCCGTGTATCTGTTATTCTATATATAAACCACCCCGAACCCCTCGATTAGATTCCAGTCTGTAACTCACTCCCGGGTATCTGTTATTCTATATATAAACCACCCAAACCCCTCGATTAGATTCCAGTGCGTAACTCACTCCCGGGTATCTGTTATTCTATATATAAACCCCCCCAAACCCCTCAATTAGATTCCAGTCCGTAACTCACTCCCGGGTATCTGTTATTCTATATATAAACCACCCCGAACCCCTCGATTAGATTCCAGTCTGTAACTCACTCCCGGGTATCTGTTATTCTATATATAAACCACCCAGACCCCTCGATTAGATTCCAGTCTGTAACTCACTCCTGGGTATCTGTTATTCTATATATAAACCCCCCCAAACCCCTCGATTAGATTCCAGTCTGTAACTCAGTCCCGTGTATCTGTTATTCTATATATAAACCACCCCGAACCCCTCGATTAGATTCCAGTCTGTAACTCACTCCCGGGTATCTGTTATTCTATATATAAACCACCCAGACCCCTCGATTAGATTCCAGTCTGTAACTCACTCCTGGGTATCTGTTATTCTATATATAAACCCCCCCAAACCCCTCGATTAGATTCCAGTCTGTAACTCAGTCCCGTGTATCTGTTATTCTATATATAAACCACCCCGAACCCCTCGATTAGATTCCAGTCTGTAACTCACTCCCGGGTATCTGTTATTCTATATATAAACCACCCAAACCCCTCGATTAGATTCCAGTCCGTAACTCACTCCCGGGTATCTGTTATTCTATATATAAACCCCCCCAAACCCCTCGATTAGATTCCAGTCCGTAACTCACTCCCGGGTATCTGTTATTCTATATATAAACCACTCCGAACCCCTCGATTAGATTCCAGTCTGTAACTCACTCCCGGGTATCTGTTATTCTATATATAAACCACCCAGACCCCTCGATTAGATTCCAGTCTGTAACTCACTCCTGGGTATCTGTTATTCTATATATAAACCCCCCCAAACCCCTCGATTAGATTCCAGTCTGTAACTCAGTCCCGTGTATCTGTTATTCTATATATAAACCACCCCGAACCCCTCGATTAGATTCCAGTCTGTAACTCACTCCCGGGTATCTGTTATTCTATATATAAACCACCCAGACCCCTCGATTAGATTCCAGTCTGTAACTCACTCCTGGGTATCTGTTATTCTATATATAAACCCCCCCAAACCCCTCGTTTAGATTCCAGTCTGTAACTCAGTCCCGTGTATCTGTCATTCTATATATAAACCACCCCGAACCCCTCGATTAGATTCCAGTCTGTAACTCACTCCCGGGTATCTGTTATTCTATATATAAACCACCCAGACCCCTCGATTAGATTCCAGTCTGTAACTCACTCCTGGGTATCTGTTATTCTATATATAAACCCCCCCAAACCCCTCGATTAGATTCCAGTCTGTAACTCAGTCCCGTGTATCTGTTATTCTATATATAAACCACCCCGAACCCCTCTATTAGATTCCAGTCTGTAACTCACTCCCGTGTATCTGTTATTCTATATATAAACCACCCCGAACCCCTCGATTAGATTCCAGTCTGTAACTCACTCCCGGGTATCTGTTATTCTATATATAAACCACCCAGACTCCTCGATTAGATTCCAGTCTGTAACTCACTCCTGGGTATCTGTTATTCTATATATAAACCCCCCCAAACCCCTCGATTAGATTCCAGTCTGTAACTCAGTCCCGTGTATCTGTTATTCTATATATAAACCACCCAGACCCCTCGATTAGATTCCAGTCTGTAACTCACTCCTGGGTATCTGTTATTCTATATATAAACCCCCCCAAACCCCTCGATTAGATTCCAGTCCGTAACTCACTCCCGGGTATCTGTTATTCTATATATAAACCCCCCCAAACCCCTCGATTAGATTCCAGTCCGTAACTCACTCCCGGGTATCTGTTATTCTATATATAAACCACTCCGAACCCCTCGATTAGATTCCAGTCTGTAACTCACTCCCGGGTATCTGTTATTCTATATATAAACCACCCAGACCCCTCGATTAGATTCCAGTCTGTAACTCACTCCTGGGTATCTGTTATTCTATATATAAACCCCCCCAAACCCCTCGATTAGATTCCAGTCTGTAACTCAGTCCCGTGTATCTGTTATTCTATATATAAACCACCCCGAACCCCTCGATTAGATTCCAGTCTGTAACTCACTCCCGGGTATCTGTTATTCTATATATAAACCACCCAGACCCCTCGATTAGATTCCAGTCTGTAACTCACTCCTGGGTATCTGTTATTCTATATATAAACCCCCCCAAACCCCTCGTTTAGATTCCAGTCTGTAACTCAGTCCCGTGTATCTGTCATTCTATATATAAACCACCCCGAACCCCTCGATTAGATTCCAGTCTGTAACTCACTCCCGGGTATCTGTTATTCTATATATAAACCACCCAGACCCCTCGATTAGATTCCAGTCTGTAACTCACTCCTGGGTATCTGTTATTCTATATATAAACCCCCCCAAACCCCTCGATTAGATTCCAGTCTGTAACTCAGTCCCGTGTATCTGTTATTCTATATATAAACCACCCCGAACCCCTCTATTAGATTCCAGTCTGTAACTCACTCCCGTGTATCTGTTATTCTATATATAAACCACCCCGAACCCCTCGATTAGATTCCAGTCTGTAACTCACTCCCGGGTATCTGTTATTCTATATATAAACCACCCAGACCCCTCGATTAGATTCCAGTCTGTAACTCACTCCTGGGTATCTGTTATTCTATATATAAACCCCCCCAAACCCCTCGATTAGATTCCAGTCTGTAACTCAGTCCCGTGTATCTGTTATTCTATATATAAACCACCCCGAACCCCTCGATTAGATTCCAGTCTGTAACTCACTCCCGGGTATCTGTTATTCTATATATAAACCACCCAGACCCCTCGATTAGATTCCAGTCTGTAACTCACTCCTGGGTATCTGTTATTCTATATATAAACCCCCCCAAACCCCTCGATTAGATTCCAGTCCGTAACTCAGTCCCGTGTATCTGTTATTCTATATATAAACCACCCCGAACCCCTCGATTAGATTCCAGTCTGTAACTCACTCCCGGGTATCTGTTATTCTATATATAAACCACCCAAACCCCTCGATTAGATTCCAGTCTGTAACTCACTCCTGGGTATCTGTTATTCTATATATAAACCCCCCCAAACCCCTCGATTAGATTCCAGTCTGTAACTCAGTCCCGTGTATCTGTTATTCTATATATAAACCACCCCAAACCCCTCGATTAGATTCCAGTCTGTAACTCACTCCCGTGTATCTGTTATTCTATATATATACCACCCCGAACCCCTCGATTAGATTCCAGTCTGTAACTCACTCCCGGGTATCTGTTATTCTATATATAAACTACCGAAACCCCTTGATTAGATTCCAGTCTGTAACTCACTCCCGGGTATCTGTTATTCTATATATAAACCACCCGAACCCCTCGATTAGATTCCAGTCTGTAAATCACTCCCGGGTATCTGTTATTCTATATATAAACCACCCCGAACCTCTCGATTAGATTCCAGACTGGAACTCACGCCCGGGTATCTGTTATTCTATATATAAACTACCCAAACCCCTCGATTAGATTCCAGTCTGTAACTCACTCCCGGGTATCTGTTATTCTATATGTAAACCACTCCGAACCCCTCGATTAGATTCCAGTCTGTAACTCACTCCCGGGTATCTGTTATCCTATATATAAACCACCCGAACCCCTCGATTAGATTCCAGTCTGTAACTCACTCCCGGATATCTGTTATTCTATATATAAACCACCCAAACCCCTCGATTAGATTCCAGTCTGTAACTCACTCCCGGGTATCTGTTATCCTATATATAAACCACCGTGAACCCCTCGATTAGATTCCAGTCTGTAACTCACTCCCGGGTATCTGTTATTCTATATATAAACCATCCCGAACCCCTCGATTAGATTCCAGTCTGTAACTCATTCCCGGGTATCTGTTATCCTGTATGTAAACCACCCTGAACCCCTCGATTAGATTCCAGTCTGTAACTCACTCCCGGGTATCTGTTATTCTGTATGTAAACCCCCCGAACCCCTCGATTAGATTCCAGTCTGTAACTCACTCCCGGGTATCTGTTAGTCTATATATAAACCACTCCGAACCCCTCGATTAGATTCCAGTCTGTAACTCACTCCCGGGTATCTGTTATTCTATATATAAACCACCCCAAACCCCTCGATTAGATTGCAGTCTGTAACTCACTCCCGGGTATCTGTTATCCTATATATAAACCACCGTGAACCCCTCGATTAGATTCCAGTCTGTAACTCACTCCCGGGTATCTGTTATTCTATGTATAAACCACCCTGAACCCCTCGATTAGATTCCGGTCTGTAACTCACTCCCGGGTATCTGTTATTCTATATATAAACCACCCAAACCCCTCGATTAGATTCCAGTCTGTAACTCACTCCCGGGTATCTGTTATTCTATATATAAACCACCCTGAACCCCTCGATTAGATTCCAGTCTGTAACTCACTCCCGGGTATCTGTTATTCTATATATAAACCACCCCGAACCCCTCGATTAGATTCCAGTCTGTAACTCTCTCCCGGGTATTTGTTGTTCTATATATAAACCATCCCGAACCCCTCGATTAGATTCCAGTCTGTAACTCATCCCGTGTATCTGTTATTCTATATATAAAAACCACCCGAACCCCTCGATAAGATTCCAGTCTGTAACTCACTCCCGGGTATCTGTTATTCTATCTATAACCCACCCTGAACCCCTCGATTAGATTCCAGTCTGTAACTCACTCCCGGGTATCTGTTATTCTATATATAAACCACCCCGAACCCCTCGATTAGATTCCAGTCTGTAACTCACTCCCGGGTATCTGTTATTCTATCTATAACCCACCCTGAACCCCTCGATTAGATTCCAGTCTGTAACTCTCTCCCGGGTATCTGTTGTTCTATATATAAACCACCCTGAACCCCTCGATTAGATTCCAGTCTGTAACTCACTCCCGGGTATCTTTTTTTTAATATATAAACCACTGAAACCCCTCGATTTGATTCCAGTCTGCAATTTATTCCCGGGTATCTCCCTAATTAATCTCCGTTTCTTTGCCTCTTTTCCTTCGGATGTAGAAGGAGAAGTGTTCCAGCCCAGCTTCACATCGTCCCACCTCAGATTTCTGGCTTGTCACCCAGTGGGATCCTCTCATCCAGTGGGTGTGTGTGGGGATTGGGGTCCGTCCCTCATTATATCAGTTGTTGCAGCACATAAACCTCTGCCTGCTGCATGGGATTAACCCCTTCTCAAACACCTGTTCACTGGTATTATGGACGGGTTACTGCCATGGAAGGTGTGTTCCAAGTGAGTGCCTGGTTTTCCAAACTCCCCTATATTTGGGGAAGGTTCCATTGGATTGGACGCTTGTAAACGTAACTCTTTTATTCATGAAGGGAGGGAAGTGGAAAGCAGAAAACTACCGGCCAGTTAGCTTAGCGTCTGTCGTAGGGAAAATGTTGAAGATATTAATAAAGAAGTTATAGCAGGGCACTTGGTAAGATTCAAAGCAATCAGGCAGAGTCAACATGGTTTTGTGAAAGGGAAATCCATGTTTAACCAATTTATTGGAGTTCTTTGAAGAAGTAGCAAGTACTAGGAATAAAGAGGAACCGGTGGATGTAGTGAAGGTGTTTGATAAGCTGCCACATCAAAGGTTATTGCAGAAAATCAGAGCTCATGGTGAAGATTGACTTGCTAACAGGAAACAGAGTAGGCATAAATGGACCATTTTCTGGTTGGCAAGGTGTAACGAATGCTGTGCCACTGGGATCAGTGCTGGATCTCAACTTTTTACACTTTGTATAAATGGCTTGGGTGAAGAGACTGAAGGTATGATTGCTAAATTTGTTAATGACACAAAGATAGGTAGGAATGTAAGTTGTGAACAGGACATAAGGAGGCTACAAAGGGACATAGATAGGTGAATTGAATGGGCAACAATCTGGCAGAGTATAATGTGGGAAATTGTGAAATTGTGCAGAAAGAATAAAAGGCTTATTATCTATATGGTGAGAGATTAAAGAGCCCTGAAATGCAAAAGAATCTGGGTGTCCTCGTGCATGAATCGCAATAGGTTAAAAATAAGGGGTCGCCCATTTTAGTCAGATAAGGAGAAATATTGTCCCTGATGGTCATGCGTCTTTAGAACTCTCTTCCAGGGGCAGCACGGTAACACAGTGGTTAGCACAGTTGCTTCACAGCCCCAGGGTCCCAGGTTCGAGTCCCCGCTGGGTCACTGTCTGTGCAGAGTCTGCACGTTCTCCCCGTGTCTGCGAGGGTTTCCTCCGGGTGCTCCGGTTTCCTCCCACAGTCCAAAGATGTGCAGGTTGGGTGGATTGGCCATGATAAATTGCCCTTAGTGTCCAAAAAGGTTGGGTGGGGTTATTGGGTCACGGGGATAGGGTGGAGGTGTGGGCTTGAGTAGGGTGCTCTTTCCAAGGGCCGGTGCAGACCCGATGGGCCAAATAGCCTCCTCCTGCTCTGTAAAGTCTATGATTGATTCTTCCTCAACAGGCAGTGGAAGCAGAAAATATTTTTAAGGAAGAGCTGGATAGATTTTTTGCTAATCGAGGCAGTGAAAGGTTATCGGGGACAGACGGAAATGTGGAATTGAAGTTACAACCAGTTCAGCCATGATCTTATTGAATGGCGGAGCAAGCTCGGGGGCCATATGTACATGATTTTTGTGTCCACGTCATTACCTGTCCATCTGTTTATCAGACTGTGAATTCTTTCAATACTTGGCAGCACGGTAGCATTATGGTTAGCACAATTGCTTCACAGCTCCAGGGTCCCAGGTTCGATTCCCGGCTTGGGTCACTGTCTGTGCGGAGTCTGCACATTCTCCCCGTGTGTGCGTGGGTTTCCCCGGGTGCTCCGGTTTCCTCCCACAGTCCAAAGATGTGCAGGTTGGGTGGATTGGCCGTGATAAATTGCATACAGTGTCCAAAATTGCCCTTAGTGTTGGGTGGGGTTGCTGGGTTATGGGGATAGGGTGGAGGTGTGGACCTTGGGGTACGGTGCTCTTTCCAAGAGCCGGTGCAGGCTCGATGGGCCGAATGGCCTCCTTCTGCACTGTAAATTCTATGATGATGATGATTCACAGTGTTCTCCACGGGCAAAGCAATAAGATACGGAAATATCAGGAGCTCAGCATGATTTATCAGTTTAGTAACAAAAGCTGCCCTGTCGCCTCCCACAATACAGATGGTACATTAGTGTAATCCAGAGCAGAACATAGTTATTTAAACGTAAAGAATGCCTGTCATTTTAAAGAGCCGTGTGCCTTTTTTCAGCGTCGACTTTGAACAATGTGTCACATGTAGGTGTTGTAAACATCAGCGTGATATGAAATAAAATGTTTCGACAAGAGCTCCTGACCACTGCCTGGAAGTTTCAGGCATGAGATCTCCACGTGGGTCAGGATTTGTGTGATTGCGATTCCCCCTGGGATTGAATAGCCCACTAATGATTGGAGGCATTGAATGATTCATCGAGTATATGCCATGTGACAGCTTTGAAATCCCAGCACTGTGGAGTAGAATAATTGGAGCAAGCTGTTCCAGGACAGCTACAGCACTGGCATCTACCCAGCAATGTGGAAACATTGCCTAGGAATGTCCTGTACACAGAAAGCAGGACAAATCCAACCCAGCCAATTACTGCCCCATCAGTTTAGTACTATTGATTATCTGTAAAGTGATAGAGGGATTCATCAATGGTGTTATTAAACGGCACTTAGTCAGCAATAACCTGCTCACGGACGCTCAGTTTGGGTTCCGCCAGGGTCACTTAGCTCCTGACCTCATTACAGCCTTGCTTCAAACATGGACAAAACGGGCAGCACGGTAGCACAAGTGGATAGCACTGTGGCTTCACAGCGCCAGGGTCCCAGGTTCGATTCCCCACTGGGTCACTGTCTGTGCGGAGTCTGCACGTTCTCCCCGTGTCTGCGTGGGTTTCCCCGGGTGCTCCGGTTTCCTCCCACAGTCCAAAGACGTGCAGGTTAGGTGGATTGGCCATGATAAATTGCCCTTCGTGACCAAAAAGGTTAGGATGGGGTTATTGGGTTACGAGGATAGGGTGGAAGTGAGGGCTTAAGTGGGTCGGTGCAGACTCGATGGGCCGAATGGCCTCCTTCTGCACTGTAAGTTCTATGTTCTTTGCTCTAAAGGTTCTCACCTCCTGACTCCCCAAAGCCTGTCCACCATCTACACGGCACAAGCCAGCAGTGTGATGGAATACTCTCCACTTGCCTGGGTGAGTGCAGCTCCAACAACACTCAAGAAGCTCGACACCATCCAGGACAAAGACAGCGTACTTGATTGGCGCCCCTTCCACAAACATTCACTCCCTCCATCACCGATGCACCGTGTGTGCCATCTACAAGATGCACTGCAAGAACTAAGGCTCCTTAGACAGCACCTTCCAACCTCACGACCGCTGCCACCTAGAAGGGCAGCAGATGCGTGGGAACACCACCACCACCTGGAATGTCTCCTCCAGGCCTCACCCCATCCTGACTTGAAAATATATCGCCGTTATTTTACTGTCGCTGGATCAAAACCCTGGAACGTCCTCCCTGACAGCAGTATGGGTGTACCTACACCACATGGACTGCAGCGGTTCAAGAAGACAGCTCATTGCCACCTTCAAGGACAATTCGAGATGGACAATAAACGCTGCATTGTCAGCGACGTTGACGTCTCGTGAATGAATGACAACAAACCTGTAAGACTGATCCCCATTCCCTTCAATCCAGCCTGGTACCAGGGTGCGTCTCGCTGCCGGGGAAACTGATTACATTTATATTGCCTCCAGGCAATTGGCTTTCAAAGGTGGGGGTTGGGGGGGATTGGAGTGAGGTGTCTCTGCAATACCCCGGCCAGCATCACTCCTCCACTGATAAAAGTGACTTTTGAAAAAAAAATTTAGAGTGCCCATTTATTTTTATATATATTTTTCCCAATTAAGGGGCAATTTAGCGTGGCCAATCTACCTACCCTGCACATCTTTTTGGGTTGTGGGGGTGAGACCAACGCAGACACGGGGAGAATGTGCAAACTCCACCCGGACAGGGAACCGGGGCCGGGATCGAACCTGGGTCCTTGGCGCCATAAGAACATAAGAACTAGGAGCAGGAGTCGGTCATCTGGCCCCTCGAGCCTGCTCCGCCATTCAATGAGATCATGACTGATCTTTTGTGGACTCAGCTCCACTTTCCAGCCCGTACACCATAACCCTTAATCCCTTTATTCTTCAAAAAACTATCTATCTTTATCTTAAAAACATTTAATGAAGGAGCCTCGACTGCATCACTGTGCAAGGAATTCCATAGATTCACAACCCTTTGGGTGAAGAAGTTCCTCCTAAACTCAGTCCTAAATCTACTTCCCCTTATTTTGAGGCTATGCCCCCTCGTTCTGCTTTCACCCGCCAGTGGAAACAACCTGCCCGCATCTATCCTATCTATTCCCATCATAATTTTATGTATTTCTATAAGATACTTTCTATAAGTTACTGTGAAAAGCCCCTAGTCGCCACATTCCAGCTTTTCACATTACCTTCATTTGAAGCCTACTTGTGACAATAAGTGATTTCATTTCATGATCCCCCGCATCCTTCTAAATTCCAACAAGTACAGTCCCAGTATACTCAAACTCTCCTCGTAATCCAACCCCTTCAACTAACCTAGTGAATCTCCTCTGCACACCCTACATCGCCAGTACGTCCTTTCTCAGTGCTATCCACTGCGCCGCCGTACCACCTGGTAAAGGTGCCCTGCCCATTCCCCTCGTCTCTTTCTGCAATGCAAGTTGCCACAGAAAAAGTGCCACTACATAGGGACAATAACTGAAGATTAAAATTATTTTTGGTTTCTTGTCAGCTAGGAGCTTTCATTTTTATTAGCACCCTTCATGGGAACAGAAAGACCAAAATGTTTCACAGCCAATGAAGTACTTTCGAAGTGTCACTGTGTGAGGAGGACAGCAACCAATCTGCACACAGCAAGCTCCCAAACACAGCATTGTAATAATGACCATGCCACGTGTTTTAATGAGATTGGCTGGCGTTCCAGGCTTTTGATCCAACGACAGTAAAATAACGGCGATATATTTCCAAGTCAGGATGGGGTGAGGCCTGGAAGAGACATTCCAGGTGGTGGTGGTGTTCCCACGCATCTGCTGCCCTTCTAGGTCGTGAGGTTGGAAGGTGCTGTCTAAGGAACCTTAGTTCTTGCAGTGCATCTTGTAGATGGCACACACGGCTGCCACTGTGCATCGGTGATGGAGGGAGTGAATGTTTGTGGAAGGGGCGCCAATCAAGTACACTGCTTTGACCTGGATGGTGTCGAGCGTCTTGAGTGTTGTTGGAGCTGCACTCATCCAGGCAAGTGGAAAGTTTTAACCTGGGCACGATAAGATGCTTTATACGTCCAAGTTTGCTTATTCTTTCCTGAAAGATGGTTCACTGCCAATTTTGGCGGGGAAGGGAGTTACCAAATTTGAGACTAGACTGGGAACGAAAAAACTCAATGAGATGTCCTGCCCTGTGATTCCTCAATCCTGTTGCCAGGGCAGTGCGTCACAGACTGGCAGGGCTGGCTCTGAAAAATTAGAATCTTACAGCACCATTTAGCCCACCGTACCCACCAGCTCTTTGAAAGAACCGTCCAATCCAGTCTCACTCGCCAGCTTGTTCCTTCTCTGAAACCCGGTGAGTTAATCCTCTCCAAGTACTCGTCCAATTGGCTTCTGAAAGGCCAGGTAGAATCCAATTCTCCCAACCTTTCAGGCTGCACATTCCAGATCTTTACAGCTACCCGTGTGGAATAAACAGGGTTGTAATCCTCCTTGTGTGGGTGACCTGGCTGTGTCCTGTGGGGGTGGTGAACACGTGTGACTGGTTGAGGGGCCAGCTGGACAGTAAATAAGCCTGTGGCAAGCGATGGAATGTTGAGAATTTGCGTTATGAGATGTACTCTTATTTCCTACGCTGGCAGTAACCTGTACCGTTCCGCGTATTCCTTCCTTTGCACCAGGATACTTGCTGATCTGACAAGGATTATGAATCCAATTAATTCTTCATGCAACACTGACAATGTTTCAGGGTTCCGCTAATGAGCTCACATTCTTGCTTCCTCACTCCTCCACCTTTTCTGTCTTCCCCAGTGGTGTTGACTTATTCTCTGCCAGCACTGACCACACGCTGCCAGGATGGTACCAACTGCATTCTGCTGTGGTGCCATTGGTGCCAATGTTATTATTTTTGGGTACAATGCAAGGTGATACTTGGCTCATTGAGGGCTGTCCGGCCAGGCTTTTCTGGAGTACAGAGACACAAGCTCAGGCCACAGGCTGCTGGCTGTGGTGGGTTGGCTTGTGGCTGTACAGTTGGCGTTAGTTCCCTTGGGTAAGGGCGAAGAAACTGAATTGATCATGGCTCTACCTCTGTCTCACCAATTCCTGACCATTGAAGGAAAGTGTGTGTGAGAGCATCATAGAATTTACAGTGCAGAAGGAGGCCATTCAGCCCATCGAGTCTGCACCGGCTCTTGGAAAGAGCACCCTACCGAAGCCCACACCTCCACTTTATCCCCGTAACCCAGTAACCCCACCCAACCTTTCTTTTGGACACTAAGGGCAATTTAGCATGGCCAATCCACCTAACCGGCACATCTTTGGACGGGGAGAGCGTGCAGACTCCACACAGCGACAGCATATGCGTGTGCGTGTGTGTGTGTGTGTACGCCATGAGCGTGTGCAGCTGTGCGTGAGGATATCACAGGCAGGCCCATTCTGTTCTCAACCATATAGACTCTCAACGCACTCCGTCTAGCCGCCTAGCTCACAAATACAGAATAGCCACTTGGGTAAGGTATATCAGACAATTGCCATTACCTTCAGCATGGCGCCCCAACAGGTTGCGGGTTGGGCGATGCAGGGTTGGTGGTAGGAAGAAAGAAGACAGTGACCGTGAGTTAAACGCGTGAGCAGACGGTGTAGAATTTCTTTACAAGGCGTGTTATATTCTGCAGGAGATCTGCGCCGTCACGTGAGAAATGTCCACATCACCAATGCCCGAATGTTGAGCTGTGGTCACTGCAGGAAGAAATACAGCAAGGAGGCAACCCTCCTGCATCACATCCAGACCATACATCAGGACGTGCTGCTACAGACCCTGGAGGAACAGGGGCAACAGAGCAGGTATATCATAGAGATACAAGAGAAGTAACGCCCACCTATTCCAGCGAACGTCATCTCCGGTTCGCCCAGGGCTGAGTCTGTGGTCACTTTGCAAAACGTAGAACAGTGGATTTGACCCACAGCGGGTTAGTGCGTTGGGAATGGAATGCTTTTCGCCATGCGCATCAAGCGTTCTGCCATCAGATGTAACAGAGGAAGACATAGAGTGAAGTTCCTCTATAACAGCCCCATCAATGTGTCTCAAGTTAACCAGCACTGCGTTTTCCAACACTGGCCATTCCGCAAACTCTTGAGAAACTTTTTAATTTAGTGTTAGTCGGTGTTGACCAGGACTCCCTCCTCCAGGAGGCAGTTCAAACTCATTACAGACACAATCCTTACAACCAGCAGCAAGACAGATTTGTCTCCTACTACACCTGACCTGGGTTGAAACCCAGCTCCCAGATGCAAACTAGGTTTGTGTCTTGCCCCCTGGCATTTGCAGCTCATTATTTTTCTGTTGCCCCATGGGCACCTGTTGATGCAGCCAATTTATGTACAGCAAGCTCCCAGAAACAAAACCTCTGATCATGACCAGATAATCTGTTTTCAGTGATAAAATTACGGCCATGGGATCTTTTACGGACGTCTTAGGGAGCCGCGCAGAGCCTCAGTTTAACATCCCATCTGAAAGATGGGCATCTCCAACAGTGGAACACTCCCTTGGTTCTGCATTGGGAGCGTCAGCGTTGGATTTTGTGTTCACGTCTCTGGAATGGGGTTTGAACCCATTATTACTATCCCAGATCAGACCTCAATGGTGGCGAGGATACCGGACGGAAACCCCAATATTTTATTTTAATTTTGTAAGACAGTGAAGAAAGAATACTTTGCTTCAGGAGTGATTACACAAAAGAAATAGGGCTCTGATAATTTAAAACAAAACGTTATTACTAACACAGTATTAAAGTCTTTAACATCACACCTGGAAATAGCTTACAATTACTCCTTAAGCAATGCTACTGAACACTGAACAGAATACCCTTACTTGCTAACTTTATTCCCACTTAAACCACAAGAAAATAGACCATCTCAGTTTTCAATCCACCCTGAAGACCAATGGCGCAGAAGAATACTTGCTTTACAGAGTTATGCTTTGAGAAAGAGACCTTTCGACACTGCTTTACAGGACAGATCTGACTCCTGTCCATACCCCTGCGAAAACTCTGGCTGGATGTTGTCAAAAGCTGTTTCAATTGGCTTGTTACAGCTCCCCCTTGCCCTCAGACAAGTCTGTACTGCTTTAAATACTGTTAATCTCTTTTAACTATCCTACCGGAAGAACAAACTACCTTACTTGGTCTCAGCTTGAGCCGTAATACGAACTGAAACTGAAAAATTCTTTCCCAAAAAGCCCTGATGCCTTAGCTCCACCCAGCAATGACATCATCTCACCAAGCTGCAAACTAATTAACTCCCCAGAGAATCCCCTTAATCAAAACAGAAATGCATCAGCCCAAGCTTTTACGACCTCAGGCTCCTTAAAGCTTTGTCGTCTTTCAAACCAAGTTTCTTTTAAGAACGTGACTGCAGCGGTCAAACGCAGTCTAACCCAGGATTTAAACCAAACACCTGTAATACAATATATCTGAAATGTCTACATTCATCTTCACATCACCCCCTTAAAAATAATGAACCAGCAATATAAAAAGATGGCTAGATTTTTCCAAAGCCGTTTAACTCTAACACTTCTAGGGCACCACGTTGGCGCAGTGGTTAGCACTGCTGCCCCACGGCGCCGAGGTCCTAGATTCGATCCCGGTTCTGGGTCACTGTCCGTATTTACGTGGGGTTCGCCCCCACAACCCAAAGATGTGCAGGGTAGGTGGATTGGCCACGCAATTTAACCCCTTAATTGGAAAAAATTAATTTGGCACTTCTTCCATCGAGCAGGAGATACAAAAGTCTGAGAACACGCACGAACAGACTCAAAAACAGCTTCTTCCCCACTGTCACCAGATTCCTAAACGGCCCTCTTATGGACTGACCTTATGAAAATGAAATGAAAATCGCTTGTCACAAGTAGGCTTCAATGAAGTTACTGTGAAAAGCCCCTAGTCGCCACATTCCGGCGCCTGTTCAGGGAGGCTGGTACGGGAATTGAACCGTGCTGCTGGCCTGCTTGAAAAGCCAGCGATTTAGCCCAGTGTGCTAAACCAGCCCCTTCACCCGATGCCAGTGCTTATGTAGTTACATTGTGTACCTTGTGTTACCCTATTATGTATTTTCTTTTATTCCCTTTTCTTTTCATGTACTTAATGATCTGTCGAGCTGCTCGCAGAAAAATACTTTTCACTGTACCTCGGTACACGTGACAATAAACAAATCCAAATCCAAGAAATTTTCACAAAAAAAAAAACACTTCTCATAGTTGAACACAATTTATACTCTATAAGATACATATATTACATTTTAAACATACAAACATAAACATGAGTAGAGTCCTTTGCAGTCTTTCTTTTCCACCTTTGAATGTTTCAATCTTTTCACACTTCACAGTTGTGATCAAGCATCGGCAATCCCGTTTTCTCGTCCTGCTACGTGTATAAGTTTTAAATTAAACAGTTGTAACAATAAACTCCATCTGAACAGTCTTGCATTTCGATCCTTAAACTTTTCCAAAAACTTTAATGGATTATGGTCTGTATATACAATTGTCTCCGATGAATTGTTAGCAACGTACATGTCAAAATGTTGTATTGCCAATACCAAACTCCGTATAATTCCCGATGGTTGAATATTTCTTTTGATGCATTTCTACTTTCTGAGAAAAATAACTTTTCGATCCTTTTGTCATCTTCCTGCAACAGTGCGGCACCAACACCCACATCAATTGCCAGCTAAAAGTTCTTGGCATAATTAGGTGTCATCAACACTGGCGCAGTGGGTAACACCATTTTCAGACTATCAAATGCCTCCTGACATTCTGATGTCCCTTGAAATCTTTTTCAGAAGTTAAGTCAGTGGAGCAACCACGCTGTCGAAATTTGGCAATAATTTCCGGTAGAAATCACTCATACCCAGAAATCTCAGAGCTGTTCTATGTTCTATTCTCTCCTCGCTGAAGGTATTGGAAACTCCCCAATAGTTTTTGTCTCCACATTCCGTGGGTCCATCTGACCATGTCCAATTGTATGGCCGGAGAATGTGACTTGAGCTTTCGCAAATTCACTTTTAGCCAAATTTACCACCAATCTAGCCTCCTGTATTCGATCGAATAATTCCTTTAAATGTTTCAAATGCTCCTTCCATGTTTCACTGAACACCACCAAATCGTCAATGTACACGGCACAATTGTTTAGTCCAGAAATGACCTTGTTGGTTAATCTTTGGAATGTTGTTGATGCATTCTTCATTCCAAATCGCATAACCTTAAACTGATACAGATGTAGGGTCACAAAAGCTGAAACGTCCTTTACACTGTCTGATAAAGGTACTTGCCAATATCCTTCAAGTCAAGTTTGGCAATGAAATTTGCTTGTCCCACCTTTACAACACAAGTCTTGCAAACGAGGAATAGGATACGAATCTGACTTCGTAACTGCGTTGACTTTCCTATAGTCCACACACAATCATTGTGTTCCATCTGGTTGTGGTACCATCACAATAGGTGAGCTCTAATCGCTGCAACTCAGTTTGATTATTATCATTCTTAAGCACGCTGTCAACCTCCTCTTGTACCTGTCCTACCTTGAGTGGATTGAGCCTGTATGAATGTTGTTTAATTTTCTTGTCACCACAGCCAGGAAACACCCTCGGATATGCTTCTTGCAACACCTCAGTTGTTTGACTTTCCACTGGCTTTTCAACTCCCACCTGTGATCCAGCTATATCATTACCCAGGATAAATTGTACCTCTGGAAAGGGTAATTATTCTATTACTCTGACCACCACTTCACCACTTTTCATCGGACTCTCTAATATTACTTTTTTTTAAAAATGTTTTTATTAAGAATTTTCCACCATACAAACAAACCCCCCCCGTAACAAAGAAAAGAAAGAAAACTCGCGTGGCAAGACATGAACATAGCAAGTCAATAAGATACAGAACTTTGTACATTGGTTCTTCCCGTACATGTCAGTTTCCGGATCAGTCATGTGTTTTCTTGCTCAAATGCCCCCCAGAGAAACCCCCCCCCCTTCCCCCTCCCTCCCCCCCCCTTCCCCCTCCCTCCCCCCCGTTCCCCCTCCCTCCCCCCCGTTCCCCCTCCCTCCCCCCCTTCCCCCTCCCTCCCCCCCCGTTCCCCCTCCCTCCCCCCCCGTTCCCCCTCCCTCCCCCCCCGTTCCCCCTCCCTCCCCCCCCGTTCCCCCTCCCTCCCCCCCCGTTCCCCCTCCCTCCCCCCCCGTTCCCCCTCCCTCCCCCCCGTTCCCCCTCCCTCCCCCCCTCCCCCCCCTTCCCCCTCCCTCCCCCCCTTCCCCCTCCCTCCCCCCCTTCCCCCTCCCTCCCCCCTCCCTTCCCCCTCCCTCCCCCCTCCCTTCCCCCCTCCCCCCTCTTCCTCCCCCCTTCCCCCTCCCTCCCCCCTTTCCTCCAACCTCCCCCCTCCCCCCTTCCCCCTCCCTCACCCCCTTCCCCCTCCCTCACCCCCTTCCCCCTCCCTCACCCCCTTCCCCCTCCCTCACCCCCCTTCCCCCTCCCTCACCCCCCTTTCCCCTCCCTCACCCCCCTTTCCCCTCCCTCACCCCCCTTTCCCCTCCCTCACCCCCCTTTCCCCTCCCTCACCCCCCTTCCCCCTCCCTCACCCCAGTCCAACCCCGGCATCTCCACATCATGTCTCACCATTAAAGATTGACTTGTTCTTGTAGCCCTTAAGATCTTAATCTCCTTACCTAGTCGACCTGCTACACACAAATAAATCTTACCCTCACAAATAAAATTCCTTAAAAGATCTGCTTATCCACTAACAAAGAACAAAAAAAAGTACAGCACAGGAACAGGCCCGTGCCGACCATGCTGCCTGCCTAAACTAAAATCTTCTACACTTCCGGGGTCCGTATCCCTCTATTCCCACACTATTCATGTATTTGTCAAGATGCCCCTTAAACGTCACTATCGTCCCTGCTTCCACCACCTCCTCCGGTAGCGAGTTCCAGGCACCCACTACTCTCTGTGTAAAAAAAAAAAAAAAAAAAAAAAAACTTACCTCGTACATCTCCTCTAATCCTTGCCCCCCGCACCTTAAACCTATGCCCCCATGTAACCTCTTAACGGGCTGTACACTCTGTTACACCTCTTCCTCTGAGGCAATGGTTTTTCTTCCCACTTTAATAAATCCCACTGACTTATCTTGTTTCACAGAGTCTGTCTTCCCAGTACTTTTCTTAATCCACCAACACTGCAACTTCACGTGCCCAACTCTATTACGATGAAAACGCTTACGTTTTCAAATTTCTCTTCCACTATCATAGGCGTCCTTTTTAATCTGAGGCAAACTCTCTTTAACATCACCAACTAAACCTCCTTTTCCTTGGCCACCTGTGAACTTCTCATTTCCCCAGTTTCTATCCTTCACAGATTGAAATTGATGTCGCAAAGCAGACTTTGTGTTGCGAATCAATTCAAATTCATCTGTCTTTTCTGCTGCCTGTCTAGCAGTTTTAACTCTTTCACATGAGTTCTCACTACTGCGGAAAGTGAATCTTTAAATTCCTCCAAAATAATCATTTCCCTAACAGCGCCATGTGTTTGGTCTATTTTTAATGCTCTTATCAACCTGTCAAAATTATTTTGTTTAATTCTTTCGAGTTCTATATATATCTGACCTGGATCTTTCCTTAGATTTCTAAACTTTTGTCTGCAGGCTTCTGGCACTAGTTCATATGCACTTAATATGTTTTTCTCACCTCCTCTGATAGTGATGCAAACACTTCCCCAACTCTACCTACCATCTTTGTTTGAATTAGCACTACCCACGTGGTCTTTGGCCAATTCAATTGTGTAGCCACTTTCTCAAATGAGATTAAAAAAAGGCTTCCACATCTTTCTCATCAAATCTTGGCAATGCTTGACATATTTAAACATATCCCTCCTAAGCCTTTGACTAGGAAGTGTTTCTCCTTCCTCTAGACCTTCCTCAGCTTCAGCCTTTGGCTCCCAACATTTTCCACTGGTGTTCTCTTTGCAGTTTCAGTTTCTGAATTTCAAATGCACTCTTTTACCGCCCAGCAATGACATCATCTCACCAAGCTGAAAACTAATTAACTCCCCAGGGAATCCCCTTAATCAAAACAGAATTGCATTACCCCAAGCTTTTACGGCGGTTAATTACACCTCAACTTCCTAAAATCTTCATTGTCTTTCAAACCATAATTATTTTTAAAACATGACTGCAGCGGTCAAACGCACTCTAACCTAGGCTTTGAACCCTTACTTCATCAAATGCTTATCATACAATATACCGATATTTCTACATTCATCACACCACGATTTTCTGACTCCAAGACCCACTGAATCATGGCTCACATCCTAAAAAGTAGAAAAGGAAAAAGTTTTTATTTGGACCGATGTTTATGTAAAGTTAGCCCATGTGTGAAGAGTTTCCAGCTAATATGGTTTGTGTTTCTCTTTTGATTACAGTGAGACTGGAAGCATGGCTGAGGATGAAGGCTCCCTACACACTTATGGGTCAGAGGACATGGAAGCGGGTTCAGCAAATTCAGGTACAGAAAATGATAATGGGGTGTTTCTGACATGCTGGCCTGGGTGGATGGTTACAATACTGGGGAGGGGGCAGGAATGGTTACCTAAATGGGCAAAGATATTCCTGGCTTGAACCTTGGTGACTGATCTGAAGAAGAAGTGCTAAGGGACACAGTGGTTAGCACTGGGACTGCGCACTGAGGTCCCAGGTTCGATCCCGGCTCTGGGTCACTGTCCGGGTGGAGTTTGCACATTCTCCCCGGGTCTGCGTGGGTTTCACCCCCACAACCCAAAGATGTGCAGGTTAGGTGGATTGGCCACGCTAAATTGCCCCTAAAATTGGGGAAAAAATAATAATTGGGTACTCGATATTTATAAAAAAAGGAAGTGCTAAATTTGTCCTGATCAATGGATTGCGATAGGCTCAGCTATTGGACAATATGGAATAGAAACTAACGTCAATCACCTTCTTTCTCTCTCCCCTTCTGATTATGCTGAATGTCTGTAAGAACGCTAGCATATTGTCCACCGTTGACCCAGGCGAGTCCAGAATACTGTCCTAGTCTGCATCGCTCAGTCTTAATGCACTATTGCTTCTGCTCCTTGGTCAAGTGGCCAGTCATGAGTAGGGATGATATCCAGCAAGAGGTTGCTGAGTGAGAGTGAATCTTACCCCCCCCCCACTCCGTGCCATGCCTTGGTTGTTCAGGCAATTATAGTGCCCCTAATCCCTGGCTCACCACAGCACGAATTGGGCACTGTGACTCTTTCCACACTAGATGGGATAGAATAACTTGCATTAACATCCTCAGCCGAAGATTTTGTTCACGGGAGGTGGGTGTCACTGGCTAGGTCAGCCAGTATTTGTTTCCCAGCCCTAATTTCCTCGAGGGGCACTGGTGAGTCAACGTCTTGAACTGTTGCAGTCCAGGTGGTGCAGGTACATCCACAGTGCTGTTAGGGAGGGAGTTCCAGCATTCTGACCCAGTGACGGAGAAGGAATGGTGATATATTTCCACGTCAGCGGGTGTGTTGGAGCTGCACTCATCTACGTAGATATTCCATCACATTCCTGACTTCCTCTATGTGGGGGGGGGAGGGGGAGTTTGGGGAGTTAGGAGTAGGAGATGAGCTACTCACCGCAGAAATCTCAGCCTCTGACCTGCTCACTTGAAGTATGGTAACTGTTGCTATGAAGGGATGGTAACCGTGTATGAAATGAATGAATGAAAATCGCTTGTCACAAGTAGGCTTCAAATGAAGTTACTGTGTAAAGCCCCTAGTCGCCACATTCCGGCGCCTGGGGAGGCTGGTACGGGAATTGTGCTGCTGGCCTGCCTTGGTCTGCTTTAAAAGCCAGCCATTTAGCCCAGTGTGCTGAACCAGCCCCAAGATCAGGAACAGATCACAGGGGTGGGAAATCAGGTTTTCCAAATGTGACAGTAATATGGTTGTGCGGGCTGGTGTGAGATCTAATGTTATTTAACATCTCTTGTTCCACAGCATTGCCAGTTGAGGCAGAAAGGGGTGAAGAAATTGCATTGGCAGAGGTAATCGCCACAGAGTGTGGCACCGAGAGCCATCCATCCCTCCCAGGTCAGCTCCTAGAACCCGTGGCCACAGACAGCACAAGGGAACAAAGCCGGGCTTTCCTTGGCTGCAGTGGGACAGTGCCCAGCTTTGTGCTCATAGACATGGAAATCACAGGAACCACCGAGGAAACAGCATGCCCCCCAGGCAGGGGGAGCGACGTGAATTATTCAGCAGTGAAATGACCCATCCAGCAGGACATCTTGCAGTTGGCTGATTTCGGTGCGGATGGTGTGCCTGCCCCTGTACCCATGAGCAAATACCACACAATGTGTCTCAACATCAATCCTCCAATAACCTGATGTTCACGCCTGCAGCCACTGTGAAGGACATAAGACAGGTTTATTTTGACAAAGCAAAGCCTGTCCCTACAGTACAGTAATTCTGCCATTAGGAGCGAAAGAGGTGGCCAGACTGTTTCTTTGCACGATTCAGCTGTGTCTAATCAATTCATCAGGAAGCAACTTCTATTCGGTCATGAGAGTTGTCCCTGACATGTGCTTTATATTTAACTTAAACTTCACAATCTTTGATTCTATTGCCCTCACTTTGAATTAGTAGTTTTCATTGACTTTATTGTACTGTCATGCTTGAGCCGGACCTCTCCTTTTCAGGTTAAGATATAGAAACAGAATTAGGCCATTCAGCCCATCGAATCTGCTTTGCCAGTCGATCATAATAATAAATCGCCTATTGTCACAAATCGGCTTCAATGAAGTTACTGTGAAAAGCCCCCAGTTGCCACATTCCGCGTGACTGATGTGTTTCTCATCCCCATTCTCCTTCTCCCAAAAGATTTGAATTAATTTGGGCTTCCACTCCCCATATGACATTATGCAAAATGAACTAGTAATCTTGTGACCTCGGGCTGTCCCTTTGCAATCAATTGATGCGTTTGCTATTGTTACGAAGCAGCCGATTTGGTCCCAATAAATTCTCACCAACATCAATTAGATAATGATATTGAGATAATAAAAGCAACTGGTGGCTGGTGCACACATCCAAAGTGCCTGAGAAAGACAGCTGGTCTGGCAGCATCTGTGAAGTAAGAGTTCTTGTTTTGAGTCCAATATGACACGGTGGCACGGTAGTTAGCACTGTTGTTGCACAGCGCCAGGGTCCCAGGTTCGATTCCCGGCTTGGGTCACTGTGCGGAGTCTGCACGTTCTCCCCGTGTCTGCGTGGGTTTCCTCTCACAGTCCTGAAAGACGTGCTGTTAGGTGAATTGGACATTCTGAATTCTCCCTCTGTGTCCCCGAACAAGTGCCAGAATGTGGCGATTTTCCCAGTAACATAACTGCAGTGTTAATGTAAGCCTACTTGTGACAATAAAATTATATACTGTGGAAGGTCTGAAGAGGAGTCAGGACTCAACATTAACCACGTTATTCTTGCCACACGTTTTACTGGACCTGCTGAGGTTTTCCGGGACTTTGTTTTTATAAATTATCAGAAAGTTGTGTTGGAGGGACAAATAATGGCTGGAATATTATTACCACAGTATCGTTTACATCCACTGAGGGGGAAGATGTTGGCCTTGGTCTGATGTCTCATCAGAAACTGAACACCTCGGACAGTATTGCATTTGACTACAAGCCTGGATTATGTGCTTGGGTCTCTTAGCCTTCTGATTCGGAGAGTGGAAACGGACCGAACCACAGGCGACACTTACATTTGAAATACAGGCTGGGCTGGAGATATTACGCTCTGGTGAGTTTACTTGCCGGTGAACAAATAGAACTTCTTAGTTACTGCCACTGCCGAAGGATAACCACACTTTTGTGGTCTGTGAAATGTTTATTAAATAGTGGGAGTGGAAAATATTCCGCAATTTGAAGCTGCCAGCGCTGATATGCAGAAAGTACTAAACCTTCCTCCCTGCCTCAGCAACCCCTCAGAACACTGGGCTGTGAAGTGACACACTATACAAAGACACACTGCAGCATTTTGTTTGACCCCTTTCAGTGGTTTATTTTACAGGGCACTGGTATGATAAACCCTGTGGCAGCTGACAAAATGAGTAAAACTGGGTTTGTTGGTGCGCCACTCCTCCAGAGAGACACAAGCGGAGGAGTAGATGAGGCTTCGCTGCAGCATATCCAAGTAGTTTCATTCTTTATATAAAATGGCATCTCCTCAGCATAGCATCAGCTATCAAGGTGACATGGGGTAGCGTTAGACTAGGAGCAAGTTAACCCTTTGCAGTAACTTCAGTCCGTTACCTGAGGCACACAGCTGATGGAAGGAATCTAACAATAGCAGGATCTTTCACACATACCCGAGTAGGCAGGTGGGATCTTGTTCTAACACCGTAGCCAAAAGATGACCTTGTACAACATTGTCAGCACTGGGTTTCTTCAAAGATTAAGTGAATGGGTCCCAAATTAAAGCAGTGTAGACACAGACTGCTGCTGAGCTAGATTGTTCAAGAGGTGTTGATTGCCCTTCAGCCTTGGTGCATGTACAGGGGAAACGCTGAAGCCCGGTGCAGCATTCCTAGCAAGACCACTAAAGCTTCAAACCCTGATGATAGATCATCAGCCTGAAAGATTTACTTTATTTCTCTCTCAATGAGAGGCTGCACATTTGTAGCACTTTGTTTCTAAGGCAAATCTCCTTGGGTCAGTCTCTGAACACCCCCTCCTCACCGCACATTTTTTCCCAATTTGGATCTGGTTCATAAAATATCATCCAGGTCTCCTCTCGCTGACAAACATAGCAGGCCAATAGGTCACACACTCGGCCTCTGTCCTAGCAACCACACCCGTACTATCCCCGTCAACATGCCTGTGTATCATTATGCAGCTATGGAAGAGGAGGCTTGATATGTTTGAGAATTTCCTCAATCTCTTCTGAGAGCTTTCATTTTAAACAAGTGTCACGGTATAGAATTTCATAGAATTTACAGTGCAGGAGGCCATTCGACCCGTCGAGTCTGCACCGGCTCTTGGAAAGAGCACCCTACCCAAGGTCAACACCTCCACCCTATCCCCATAACCCAGTAACCCCACCCAACACAAAGGACAATTTTGGACACTAAGGGCAATTCAACATAGCCAATCCACCTAACCTGCACATTTTTGGACTGTGGGAGGAAACCCACGCACACGCGGGGAGGATGTGCAGACTCCGCACAGACAGTGACCCAAGCCGGGAATCGAACCTGGGACCCTGGCGCTGTGAAGCAATTGTGCTATCCACAATGCTACCATGCTGCCACTGCCTCTCCCTTCTTTAAGGTTATGGGTTATGTCATCCAGTGCTGATTTATTTTGTAATCAGTAACTGGTTCACTTTTTCGCTCCCTGGGATGTCATTCCCTGAAATGCATCACCACCGTCAACAAGTGCATACATTTCTTCCTGCAGTTGCTGTAACTATTGATAATGGTTCCTTTACCCTTCTTCAAAGGACTTACGAAATGCAGGCAGAGTATGCTGTCTTGGTAATGCCTTCAGCTGGTATATGCACACTTGCCAGCAGGAGGCACTGTAGAGCACGAGTCACTGCAGAGCACAAGGTTAAAATATTCCTCTGGATACCAAACTTAAAACATTTCTTTTTAAAATACAGGACCCATCATCTGAAACTCATCTGATCTCTTACTGTATTACTCAGGGCTACTATGTGTATAAGCATTTAAAAAGTCAAAATCAAAACCATTGTAGCCATTTTATAAATGTATACATTATTATAAAGAACTTGTACAGATCTATAGTTACTTTGATCAGAAAGAAATAAAGAACTTATATTCTCAAAACAATCCAATTCAGAGAAGCTCAATATACACACAAATCATCTAATATTTACACACATCACAATCAGACTCATAACAGACTTAAATGCAGGAGTCTATATTGCACAACAGCACAAGGCAGCCACTGGTAGATATTGTGCCAGTTTTGAAAATAGAGGCAGCACGCAAAGCTGAGAAACGAATCAAATACAATTTTAATATACTTTTTGCCTTTTTTTTTAAGGTGGAGTAGGGGGTGGGGGAGGGTGGAGGGAGCAAAGATGTTTCAAAGGAATTTCTTTCACTGCTCCAGAATTCGCAAATAAATCTTTGGACTGCCCCAGTCCTTCATCCACCCCTTCTTCCAGGTGAATTTGAGCAGCAGGAGCTGTTTTAGAATTAAGTCACAGATTTTTTTTTTTAAATCCTTTTCAGCCTTTGTTTAATTTCATTTCGTTTTTGAGCAAACGTTTTTCAGAGATGAAAATGGATGAGAGTGACTTCCACTCCTGACCCTGCCTTGGTCTCCCCCCCCCCCGGGCGATTTGCTGGGGAGAGTCATTAACATCTGACAGGCAAGCACCCAGTGCCATGTCATGCCACAGTAGGGAGGGTAGAACACTGGCCCAAGTATCTGGTAGCCAACACCATGTGATGAGTTTTAGCCAAATTGATCACCCTTAACAAGGCGGTGAAACAGATAACTGAGCAATCATCTGGCTTGGGGGGGGGGGGGGGAAATCAGAGCCTTGGCATACCAGTTCCCATTCCCACCTGAATGCCTGATACCCCAGGTGGATGGTAGGGAGGCCAGGGCTGAGGGAATGCCCCCACCTGGTTATCTGAGGCTGCGTCCCGTAGGTAGCTCAAAAACAAAGAGCATAATCCAATGATGATTAAAGTGTGGGTTCCAACCTGCTTCATTCCAGGGACTGGGTACTTTAACGCTGGGAAACCTGGTATGAACCAACTGAAGTTACACGTTTCTACCACTGGGTGATGATGCACTCTCGTTGCTGCTCTATAGATCGATTGGGGCTTCCAGTAATAGGAAGACAGAACTGCAGAATCATAGCACAACTCAGTCCATCATTTTGCAGTATTAAAGGCTGCCAACTGGGCACACCCTCATGAAACACCCACTGGGTATGAGATGCCAGACATCAGATTTCTCACCCCTTCTCCCAAACGTATTTGGATCCAGTTCCGTTGTCCTCCGAAATGCATTCCCCAAGTGGCTATGTTTCAGGAGGGCTGCCACGAGTCACTGCCGTAAGTATACACTGTACTCAACATGCACCAGCCTTCCGGCTGATTTTCCTTGGCCAAAGGAACAACAGGAGTGATCGTTGTAGCCCCCAATCCAACAACGGTGCTCTTTCCCCACTTCTTTCACAGTCCTGTCCAACAACCCCCCCCACCCCACCCCTCACCACTCCCAAACACCAGGAATCAAATTGCCTTTTAATGGCTGAGTCCTGCACTGCACAGTTGGAGGAGGCGATGGTTCCAATCCCAGTTCAAAACCTCTTGCTCCAACAAATGGTTATATTCCCCAAGGAAGAACAAAGTATTGCAGATGCTGGAAATATGAGAGGGAAACAAATGGAAATATTCAGCAGACCTGGCAGCATCCATGGAGAAAGGAGATTACATTCCGACTGACCATCTTTCATTAGAATTGGGAGTTTTAAAGAAGTATAACAGTTTTTGAGCATGGCACCTTTCGAAGGCACTTTTTTTTGTTTTGTTACTTATCCTCTTGCCTTCGCTCTCTGCTGCCAGACCTGCTGAGTGTTTCCAGCATGTTTTGCATAACCTGAGGAAGGAAGTCTGGAATTTTGCATTTTTTTGAAAGGAAAGGATGAGAGTGTAGGATTTGCTTGCTTGCAGCAGCAAACAATAAACAAATTAAACGCCTTAGGGTCTTGTCGAAGGATTTACATTTTCTCACCTCAGACTGGGGTGCATGTAAACTGGGATGGTAACGGTTCCCTCTCATTAAGGTGCTTGCCAGAAAACAGCTAAAAATAGTATTTTTTTCAAAATGGACGTGAATGATAGAGAATGAGAGACTTCACACTAGGATTAAATGACTGCCCTGGTCTGTTAAGATGGTGAGCGTAGCTCCTAATCGCAACACCAAAACAAATGCATCGAGATGTATTTTCCCACTCGACCATCCAAACCCATTTTTCAACACAAACCAGAGCAGACAAGTGAAAATGTTTATGGGTCTTCCTCTCCTGTCTAATCCCAATCTGTTTGGTTTGGTTTACGCTCATTGTTTTAAAGAAAACGGTTCCATTGACAGAACAGCGTCGTCGTTCATACCAGTGTTGTTTCTTTGTCCTTACAGGACACCCGATTATCCTGGAGACAGGCAGCCAGTTCGCATGATGTGATGCAGACATACGAATTAGGAAGAGTAGGCCACTAGACCTCTTCAGCCTGCTCCACTATTCAATAAGGTCATGGCTGATCTGATTAGAATCTCTCGCCTACCTTGATAACCTTCCATCCCTTTGTTTACCAAGATTCTGCCTACCTCCGCCTTAAAAATATTCAAGGCTCTCTGTTTCCATCATCTTTTCAGGAAGGGAGTTCCAAAGGCTCACTCCCTTCAGAAAACATTCCTCCTCCTCGGTCTAAAAATGGGCGACCCCTTATTTTTAATCAGTGACCCCTAGTTCTAGATTCTCCCACAGAGGAAACATCCTCTCCACATCCACCCTGTCAATACCCCTCACAATCAAGTCAGCTCTTACTCCTCTAAACTCCAGCGGATACAAGCCTTAACCTGTCCAACCTTGCCTCATAAGACAACCCTCCCATTCCTGGAAATAGTCTAGTAAACTTTCTCTGAACTGCTCCTAATGCAATTTCAGCTTTCCTTAAATAACGAGTACACAGCACTCCAAATGTGGTCTCACCAGTCTCTGTTCCGCTGAAGTATATCCTCCCTGCATTTATATTAAATTCTCCTTGCCATGATAACATTCTATTGGCTTTCCTAATCACGTACCTGCGTTTTGTGATTCATGCACTAGGACACCCAGATCCATCTGCATCTTAGAGCTCCGCAAGCTCACCATTTAGATAGCATGCTTCTTTTTTATTCTTCCTACCAAAAGCAGGCAATTTCACATCGGCCCACACTATACTCCATTTGTCAGTTCTTTGCTCATTCACTTAACCCATCCATGACCCATTTTTGTCTCCTTATGTCCTCTTCACAGCTCACCTTCCTACCCATCTTTGGTTCATCAGCACATTTAGCAACCGTACCTTTGGTCCCTTCATCCAGGTCATTTATAAACATTGTAAAATATCGAGGCACTGATCCCTGTGGCACATTATTTGTTATATCCCACCAACCAGCAAAAGACCCTCTTACGGCGACCCTCTCTTTCCTGTTAACTGCTAATCTTTTATCCATGCCAATATGTTACGCCTACACCATGAATTTTTATTTTCTGCAATAGGCTTTGATGCGATACCTTGTCAAATGCCTTCTGGAAATCTAAGTACAGTACATCCACCGGTTCCCCTTTATCCACAGCGCATCAATCCTTTAAAGAACTCCAATAAATTGGTTAAACACTATTTCCCTTTCACAAAATCATGTTGACTCTGCCGGATTGAATTTTTCGAAGTGACCTGCCGTAACAATTTTTCAACATTTTCCCTGACAGATGTCGAGTTCCTCAGCCAGTGCCAAAAGTGAAGCATACTCCTCCCCCCCCCATTCAGCCCAATTCAATCTCTTTACTCTGCACTGCTTAGATCTTGCTCAGGGACACTCACTCTTTCCCTTCGTTTTAAAAAGGGACACTCACTCTTTCCCTGAGTTTAGAATGGCACTGACCAATTCATGTTATAAAAACAGTATTGCAAAAACAAACTCAGCACAGTGAATCATCCATTATGACAACTGTGTTCAACAGTTCCTCGATCAATAATTCCTCTACAAATAGATTTAACATTTTCTTTAATTTCCAATTCCTTCCTCCCCTGAAAACAGAGTGGTACGTGTGGAAAGCGAAGCAATCTTTAGGTATGCAACCAAGAAGCCCATCTTTGAGAGAGCCCGGATGGAGCTATTAATATCCCTGTGACTGAGTCCAGCTCCACTGAGTCAGGTTCTATCGTCAGTCCATGTCTGTACAAGCAGAAGCCTTTCAGTAACCTAAATAGGCGAAAGTGACACCGAGGCCAAGTGGAGAAGCCCTCACTACCGCTGCATGATCAGTAGACAACAGTTGACTAGAAATGGAGTTACCAACCTCGTTTGTACAGTTCAGTCCTAGTTTCCTTGCTCAAAGGCCACCAGGAATCAATGCATCTCTAGTCAAAACGTACACGCCTGACCAAAGCATTTGTGCCAAAATTGGAAAGGGGGGGGGGTTAGGAAATGGTAAAACTACATGGCAGGTTAGTCAGAATGTGAGAAGCAAAAATATAGATAGTATATCTCATTTTAGGGCTGCTCATCGGAATTGGAAAAAAAAGCTCTAGGGATTGGGTAAAATAAAGGAGAGGGAAGGAAGCCAAGAAGTGAAAGCATGAGCAGCATTTTTGGATCACGAGCATTACAAAATCTTGCTTCCAACCCATCAGTCTCGAACTTCCTCCATTTCTTTTGGTCTCGTACACAAGGCACATTGAATCTGAAGTCGGAGAGTGACATA